>NW_027020783.1:107500-110540 GCF_036884655.1 Musa acuminata AAA Group
CGGACAGCGAGCGAAGCGAGAGGCAGCACCGTCCCTGCTATACGAAAGCCCCATCCAGCCCTGTGCCACCCGGGGGGTTCCAGGGTGCTGAGATGGCTGACGTTTTGCTCCGCTCTCGACGGTCACCGCGCAACGCAAGAACAGGCCAAAAACTGGCCAAAACGGCCCAAAAACGGGCCAAAACTGGCCATTTTTGGCTGCGCGAGCGAGCGGCGAGCGGCGGACAGCGAGCGAAGCGAGAGGCAGCACCGTCCCTGCTATACGAAAGCCCCATCCAGCCCTGTGCCACCCGGGGGGTTCCAGGGTGCTGAGATGGCTGACATTTTGCTCCGCTCACGACGGTCGCCGCGGCACACAAGAACAGCCCAAAAACAGGCCAAAACAGCCCAAAAACGGGCCAAAACTGGCCATTTTTGGCTGCGCGAGCGAGCAGCGAGCGGCGGACAGCGAGCGAAGCGAGAGGCAGCACCGTCCCTGCTATACGAAAGCCCCATCCAGCCCTGTGCCACCCGGGGGGTTCCAGGGTGCTGAGATGGCTGACGTTTTGCTCCGCTCACGACGGTCGCCGCGGCACGCAAGAACAGGCCAAAAACTGGCCAAAACAGCCCAAAAACGGGCCAAAACTGGCCATTTTTTGCTGCGCGAGCGAGCGGAGAGCGGCGAACAGCGAGCGAAGCGCGAGGCAGCACCGTCCCTGCTATACGAAAGCCCCATCCAGCCCTGTGCCACCCGGGGGGTTCCAGGGTGCTGAGATGGCTGACATTTTGCTCCGCTCACGACGGTCACCGCGCCACACAAGAACAGCCCAAAAACAGGCCAAAACAGCCCAAAAACGGGCCAAAACTGGCCATTTTTGGCTGCGCGAGCGAGCGGCGAGCGGCGAACAGCGAGCGAAGCGAGAGGCAGCACCGTCCCTGCTATACGAAAGCCCCATCCAGCCCTGTGCCACCCGGGGGGTTCCAGGGTGCTGAGATGGCTGACGTTTTGCTCCGCTCACGACGGTCACCGCACCACGCAAGAACAGGCCAAAAACTGGCCAAAACAGCCCAAAAACGGGCCAAAACTGGCCATTTTTGGCTGCGCGAGCGAGCGGCGAGCGGCGAACAGCGAGCGAAGCGAGAGGCAGCACCGTCCCTGCTATACGAAAGCCCCATCCAGCCCTGTGCCACCCGGGGGGTTCCAGGGTGCTGAGATGGCTGACGTTTTGCTCCGCTCTCGACGGTCACCGCGCAATGCAAGAACAGGCCAAAAACTGGCCAAAACGGCCCAAAAACGGGCCAAAACTGGCCATTTTTGGCTGCGCGAGCGGCGAGCGGCGGACAGCGAGCGAAGCGAGAGGCAGCACCGTCCCTGCTATACGAAAGCCCCATCCAGCCCTGTGCCACCCGGGGGGTTCCAGGGTGCTGAGATGGCTGACGTTTTGCTCCGCTCT
This sequence comes from Musa acuminata AAA Group, assembly GCF_036884655.1. Taxonomy (NCBI): domain Eukaryota; kingdom Viridiplantae; phylum Streptophyta; class Magnoliopsida; order Zingiberales; family Musaceae; genus Musa; species Musa acuminata. The sequence goes on from NW_027020783.1 coordinate 108,933, forward strand.
CGACGGTCACCGCGCAATGCAAGAACAGGCCAAAAACTGGCCAAAACGGCCCAAAAACGGGCCAAAACTGGCCATTTTTGGCTGCGCGAGCGAGCGGCGAGCGGCGGACAGCGAGCGAAGCGAGAGGCAGCACCGTCCCTGCTATACGAAAGCCCCATCCAGCCCTGTGCCACCCGGGGGGTTCCAGGGTGCTGAGATGGCTGACGTTTTGCTCCGCTCTCGACGGTCACCGCGCAATGCAAGAACAGGCCAAAAACTGGCCAAAACGGCCCAAAAACGGGCCAAAACTGGCCATTTTTGGCTGCACGAGCGAGCGGCGAGCGGCGGACAGCGAGCGAAGCGAGAGGCAGCACCGTCCCTGCTATACGAAAGCCCCATCCAGCCCTGTGCCACCCGGGGGGTTCCAGGGTGCTGAGATGGCTGACGTTTTGCTCCGCTCTCGACGGTCACCGCGCAATGCAAGAACAGGCCAAAAACTGGCCAAAACGGCCCAAAAACGGGCCAAAACTGGCCATTTTTGGCTGCACGAGCGAGCGGCGAGCGGCGGACAGCGAGCGAAGCGAGAGGCAGCACCGTCCCTGCTATACGAAAGCCCCATCCAGCCCTGTGCCACCCGGGGGGTTCCAGGGTGCTGAGATGGCTGACGTTTTGCTCCGCTCTCGACGGTCACCGCGCAATGCAAGAACAGGCCAAAAACTGGCCAAAACGGCCCAAAAACGGGCCAAAACTGGCCATTTTTGGCTGCACGAGCGAGCGGCGAGCGGCGGACAGCGAGCGAAGCGAGAGGCAGCACCGTCCCTGCTATACGAAAGCCCCATCCAGCCCTGTGCCACCCGGGGGGTTCCAGGGTGCTGAGATGGCTGACGTTTTGCTCCGCTCTCGACGGTCACCGCGCAATGCAAGAACAGGCCAAAAACTGGCCAAAACGGCCCAAAAACGGGCCAAAACTGGCCATTTTTGGCTGCACGAGCGAGCGGCGAGCGGCGGACAGCGAGCGAAGCGAGAGGCAGCACCGTCCCTGCTATACGAAAGCCCCATCCAGCCCTGTGCCACCCGGGGGGTTCCAGGGTGCTGAGATGGCTGACGTTTTGCTCCGCTCTCGACGGTCACCGCGCAATGCAAGAACAGGCCAAAAACTGGCCAAAACGGCCCAAAAACGGGCCAAAACTGGCCATTTTTGGCTGCGCGAGCGAGCGGCGAGCGGCGGACAGCGAGCGAAGCGAGAGGCAGCACCGTCCCTGCTATATACGAAAGCCCCATCCAGCCCTGTGCCACCCGGGGGGTTCCAGGGTGCTGAGATGGCTGACGTTTTGCTCCGCTCACGACGGTCACCGCACCACGCAAGAACGGACCATAAACAGGCCAAAACAGCCCAAAAACGGGCCAAAACTGGTCATTTTTGGCTGCGCGAGCGAGCGGCGAGCGGCGAACAGCGAGCGAAGCGTGAGGCAGCACCGTCCCTGCTATACGAAAGCCCCATCCAGCCCTGTGCCACCCGGGGGGTTCCAGGGTGCTGAGATGGCTGACGTTTTGCTCCGCTCACGACGGTCACCGCGCCATGCAAGAACGGACCAAAAACAGGCCAAAACAGCCCAAAAACGGGCCAAA
>NW_027020784.1:0-55000 GCF_036884655.1 Musa acuminata AAA Group
TTACTTGAAGCTCCCCCTTTTTTCAGTGTATGTCATTAATAAGTTGCCGAAGGGATATAAGTAACCTCATGAGCAGCTCTATGGCCTCATGCATATAAGGGGCTTTCGGTGACTTTTCTAACCTAAACAACTTGCTCCTCAATAAGTTCCATCTTCTTTTTCTCTTTTTCTTAGAACTAAAAGGCAACAAGACAGATGCTATAGGTTGGACAATTCTAAGATCCAACTCCCGACATCTAACTTTCCCCTTTTCTTTGATCTTTCTGTTAGAGGCTTTCAGCACCTTGATAAGGAGCATCCAACCAACACTAAGCCACCTGCTTTCAATAAATCTCCTATTTCCACAACATAATCAATCTAGAAATTCTCCATTTTGATACCATGGCACCTAGAGAAATCTCCCCCACTAAAAAGAGGCCCGCATTCTATACCTACATTTTGAGAACCTAATACTCGCTCTCCTTCTGAACGGCTTTCTCCTCTTTTAGCAAAGCCCCCGGATGCACCATCTTCGAATGACGCTAGTGGAAGGAATAAGTCCAAACTCTAACCCACCCCACATCGTTAGAGCCACCATTGAGCCCTCTATCGAGTCAGCAATAAATTACCAGACTACAAAAGAGTCAGTTTGTGAGAACCTCTATCGAATTCCTAAAAACCTTAAACAGCCGGGAGTTGGTAGGAAAGAAAGAAAAAATACCCCCTTTCATTCAAGTTGTGCTCTTAGTCAAAGTCGTAAATTGCCTTTTGCAAGATCTCATTTTCATGCTTTTTTCTCCTTTCACCAATCACCAAGTAACTACTAGACGCCAAGCTACTCCTCATGTTGCGCGTCAGGAGCGAAACACATGGCAAAACGGGACCCAGTCCAATAGGCGAAACTCTCACTGATGAAACTACTCTACTACTAGTGAGGGAATTTGTCAGAGTTACGAGTAAGGGAAGGCAAGTGCCATGGCATGGAACTTTCTTCTTTGTACTGAAAAAAGGGATTCGAGAAGAACTCTCCGTCCATTAAGGTAAGACATTGCGCTGTACTCTGGGCATCTGAAAACTCCTAGTGCGCAAGGCAACGTACCTATCTCCTTCTCACTGAAAGTATGTAGCTCATAAGTCAGTAAGAAATCCGCCTTTCCGTCGAGCTCAAGAACCTGCTTCGGCCTCCAACCCGCTTTTATGTAGCTCGTTCCCTAAAGGACCAGCGACTATCGATAGAGTAGAGTCCAAAACATCCTCCATCTTTGGAGCTACAGCGTTCCTCCTAACCTATCGTTCCTATCGGTTGAGCACTATATACCGTAACCGTAACAACAACTCATACGAGTCACTTCTTCCCCCATCCTCCTCTATAACTCCTAGCTCCTAGCACCTACCATAAGAATACCTAGGGTTGGTTTGAGTATGTTTTAGATAAGTCAGACAAGCGCTTCATTATCATTACGCGTGATTCTAATTCCTTATAGCATATGCTCAGCTGCTCCTACCAAGCACTAAAGGCAGCCCAGCCCGGATGTTTATCTGTATTTCCTCTATCTGACTTTGACTTCACTCCGATACGCACCTTAAAACAGCCTAGTTGTCTTAAGAGCGGATTCATCCCCAGATTCCATAGTGGGCAAGGGAAAACCTAAACCTTACTGAGCCCTTCCAGATGCAAATCCAGCTAATAGGGCCGGGCCTCTTACATTATCTTGTGCGGAGCCAGATCTGTACCATTTATTCTTCATAGATTCTTACGGAAGTCCAGAGAGAGGGCAAATCCTCATTCATTTATTACAGAAGGACTTTCCCAATCCCAAGGAATCTAGCACGATGATGACTAGCAAGTAGTAACCTATCGAAAGCTCGATGACTAGCAAGTAGTAACCTATCGAAAGCTCTTTAAAGGAAGGGCGTATGCTCTGAGGTCTCTTAAAAAGATGAAAAGGCGTCCTCTAGTCTGCCCAAGAGCCGGCTTTTCCAGAAATAGGAGACTATGACCGTTTCACTTCTTTCACTGCTAAATCAGGTTTCTTAGTTCGGAATCTATGAAGTAAGCATGGGAGAAGAAGAGGCATGATCACTGTTGCGTCACTCAGACCAAAAACAGTATTTCTTAACTCGAAGACAAGACGGTTATTTCATTTAGTAGCTCTTTTAGGAGTACCTTTTGAGAATGATCAAAGCATTAACGATGAACATACAAGAGTCTTATCACCCAATGCTCCCTCTATCGCCCCCAAAAGGCCCGGATTAGAGTTTAGAGCCGAACAAAAAGAGATCGATTCAGGGGAATTACTTGTGTCCTAAAGTATGGGACAAACCGCTTATGGCTGTTACCTGCCTTTTAAAGAAGTGAATATGGTATGGGAGGACTTTCCCGTATGTCCAGATGCGAGAGTTGCGACAGAACAGAAGAAATGAACGATTGCAAAAGATACTGATTCCCAAGCTTTAAGATAGTATAGTATTGAAAGACGGATCTCTCATATATCTCTTTCTTTTAAAGAATTGCCTGATTGCGACAGCTTCTCGAGACTTGTCACTAGACTCAGAAAATTCCCTAGAAGAGAACAGGGCTAAAGTGGAAGGCCGTCCGGAACTCCTGATTCGAAGAGGACTGAAATCGCTCAACTGCAACCGGGTACTTGAGCTCAACGCTGCCTTAACTCAACCTTAGTAGGAAGGATCCTTACTCCCAGAAGTACGTACTATAGTTCTACAGGGAATGTGACCGGTATTAGTATTATTCTACAGAAATAGTGTTTCACTGCTTAAATACTGAAATAGCTAAACAAATATACATATACTGCACAACAGGAAAGATTCTATATGAGTGTCACAAAGACTATACAAGAGAAATGGCAGATTAACGAAATTGATTCGATCATCATACCAGAAGACTATCCGTCCTCCTTAACTGCGGGAATGCCCCTATCTGCAGGTCTATGACCTTCTTTCGAAGCGCATATTACATGACTTACTACTTTCTTTAATAACGATAGTGGAATTCCGTCCTCAGCTCAGGCTTTTCAAGAATGCATTTTCTAGCCCGATCGATTTCAGAGGCATGAAGCTTAAGGAAAAGCGGCCACGATCTCTCCCATCAGTCAGACAGTCGTTAGGGATTCCATCTTTCAGGTTTGATCTTTTCAAGCGATTGAAAGAGGAAAGACCGATTACTACAAAGGACAGGAAAGAAGCTAAGGACAGACCGAATCCCAGGCTTTCAGCTCCTTGAGGTTGGGAGGGCAATAAACCTACCGTGCACCCTGAGCGCAGTTCTTGAGCGGCGTCTAGATGTATGTGCCAGGGCTACAGTGGGGGTCGATGATATCCCACAGTTTACCCAACTATCTTGACTTTACTCTCTTCGTCGAGAGCTTTATTGAATTGCAGGAATTCAAGCCATGTTACCAATTATTCAGTATGCGCCAAGGATTCCTCTCGTCTCGTGGTAGGCATTCTTTAGAGTTACTATCTTGGTGATTCGAATTGTCCTGTCCCTACGCATTGAATTACTCATTTCAATTGGAATTTCGTTATGAACCATGTACTCTGATTCCCGCTAAGCATCTATGGCTGAATGGTGAAAGCGCCCAACTCAACATTGGCGAAAAAGAATTCATTAGCGAAAAAGAATATAGAGGGGTGAAATTACTACTGGATGCACGCCAATGGGACCGGACCCTCAAATCAGTCTATTGGAATTGGCTCTGTATCAATGGAATCTAATCATCCATACATAACGAATTGGTGTGGTATATTCATATGAACTGTCACCTATTCCATTCCCAAAGAGGTTGTTGACAAAGAGCGCACCAGTAAATAACTTCGATATCAAGTAGAAAGTGTAGTTTGAGCCTATAAATAATAGGAATGCACAGTATGGTATTGACTAAGGATTTGACTCTCAACTATTTATTGCACTAACAAGGGACGAGACAAAGAGACTATACTTAAGTACTTTCTAAGAAGGTGTCAGAATCAAGGTAAAGGTCAATACAGTCCATTCTCGTCGACAACACAATCCCCGCGTAGCTACCAAATCCTATCTTATTCTTTCTTTCGCTAAGGCACAAGTCCTGTCCTGTTTTCATCGCCTGAGTTCTGAGTGCTTTTACGCTCGAGAACGCTTATTCGAGTTTAAGAGTGAGGTAACTACTGTATAGAATCTGTCTACTTGTCTACTTAATAGCTTTCCTTAACTTAATGCTTGGACTGCGCGTAGTGAACTTGAACTACACCCCCAGATGGATTTCCTGCTGAGCTTGATACACCCTTACTTTTCTGTCAACTTCACCTTGTAGTGGGCATTCGCATTCGGCTGACTCATATGATAAAACAAGATTCTCTTATTATTCTCTGGAGGCGTGTAAAAATCCATTCTGATTGAAACTCTCTTGCATCGCCGCTACACCTCTTCTTAATTGCAACACAAGAACTGAAAGACCTGTAGTGTGAAGCTACCCAATGGAATCTCTCGAGCAAGCATCGCTGAAAAGAATGGAGATTGAATCTATCGCCTCGCAAACGGGAATTTCATATCTATCTAACCTTATTACCTTTATCTATAACTAAACCAACCCCCAACACACACCTTTATCGGTCTACTTTCCATCTTATGCTTCTGGAACAATACTTTCTACAGCTGATGATACTGCTTTAGCCTCTCTACTTTCCTTGTTGCTGACATGCGCGGATTCTTAAGCTTCTGATCTTGTATACTTTCTTGGCACTGCATTCATATGTTATGTTTTCAATTCCATTCTAGCTCGACCTAGACTTGACTTCTCTTTAAGAACTGTCAACCCCCTTTCCGTTCTCCTATAGTAAGTAAAAGAATCTAGTTGACTTACCGGTCTACTGGGCAATTACTTAGGGGCTTATGATTCTATAGTTTCCTTTCCTCGAACAGCTTAGGATCCAGATCGACTGGCCTCTTTTCCTTATGTGTCGGCGTAGTTACTTAAAAAGACGAGTATGAAGTGCACTGAAGAAAGTCGCTTATCTCTTTTTATATGAAGTAGCTTATCTCTTTGTCTAGCAGTTGCCTGCCCCTGAGGAATGGAATTGTGAATTACCCGCTTCTAAGCCGTAACTTCCCGTAGAAATGCATTCTTATCCTCTGTTTTATACCTTCCCTTCCAATGAAACTAGAAAGTCATATAGTAGTTCCGGGTTGATGCTCAATTGACCTCTCCCTCGCAAACCTAGTAGTGCTTCTTCACAAGCAACCCTAGCCCCACCAAGTAAGTAAACACTTCTTGAAACAAGCACTCGAGCAGGAACAGTAACTCTCTACTTTCAGTTATGATTAGCTATCAGCCAAGTCATTACTAAGTCCTGTCTTCGTAGATGTTTTCACGGGCAAGACAAAGAAGTGCTTCTTCCAATGGCGGACTTCATATTTATTCAGAAAATGTAGTTCCTCACAGCGCTTTAAGAATTAATCAGAGGCAGGCTAAAGTGAGCGATAAAGAAGCTCTGTATTAGCATTTGAAACGGAGGTTCGCCCTTAGTCCTTGAACATGGGCATAGGTATTAGTACTCTAAATCTGGGTTTCCTGCCTTTCAAGAGTAGTGGTCGGCCAGAGGAACTTATTAACACACTAAACTATTTGCCTTGACTTTGTTGATGGCTGTTCTTCTCCTGCGCGGTATATGATAGCGGTAGTTTCTTTTGGTGCTTGTTCCTCGCCCCGAGTGGGCATTCTCTTCGAGCTAGATTCGGATTCGGCTTCTTTATATGATGAAAGAAGAACTGGGCGAACAGAACCAGAGCCGAGGTAGATGAGAAAGCTGCTCAGTCAGTAGTCAATATCAGAATGAAACCCGTAAGATAGCTACATTGCTTCCAATACTATAGCTAGCTACTAAGATCAGAATGGAACGGAAACTACCAAGATCAGAATTGAACCACCCTATGATAAGTACTGAAGTTTAGAATTGCTATCCGCCAAGGAACAGAATGTGTAGCGGCAGTGTTGTTTAACGGGGTTTCATAAAAGAATCAGTGCTTTTTCTCTGTCTATTAGCTAAAATCTTGTTGCTGCCTTTTTTCACGGGTTTCTTAAAAAAAGAAGTGTTGTTTGGTGCTGTAGCTCCTAGTAGTAGAGTAGTTAGCTCTGTGAACAGTAGTTGCCTGGCTCCTAGTTGTGAGTGAGTGTGAGTTGAATACCTTAGCTTCCCGAGTGTAATCCCTAGTTAAGAGAGAAAAGATGCTATGCTGTTCGAGGTAAAGTTTCAAGGGGAGTTATTGTGCCAACTAGTAGCAGAGTAGTAGAATCAGTAGTAACAGAATCAGAATGCACCTCATCAGTTCCAGACTTAACCCAGGGAGTGGCGGGCTGATGCTTAGGAGTGATAGGCTTAAACCGGATAGGCTCGGGCCAAGTAACGTTTACCCTTCTGAAAGTAGTAATCAAAGTTGTAGTCAAAGTAGTAGAGTCGTCCAGCAGTGGAAATAGAAATATCTTAATGATTAGTTTACTCGGTGCCCTTATATTAAGTCCTGTGAGAGTTGAGTCTAGGCCCTTATTGTAAGTTGCCCCTTGTTTCATCCGAGATATAATAAGAAGAAAGTGGGGATCCATCGATCTCACAATGAAGTACTAATTGAAACTCACCGGTATTTCACTAAAGAATAGAGTTGACTTACTGCTCCTTCTGCATCCGACCCTTAAACGAGTAGTAGAGCTATACTAATGACTTGTTGAATTCGCCAGTCCCAACAGAAGCTCCACAGGGGAAAGGGAAGTCCGGCGGTTATGAATAAGTCCTATGCCCAGTAGTACAAACGGCCAAGCTACTGTAGTATACGCTTTACGCTGCTATGTGTTTGTATCCGTGACTTTGCCCAGGTCTGTCTTTTCACTTCCGGATCTCTATCCTTTTCCTTTCATCAAGGTAGCCAAAGGACTTAGTATATGCTTGGCTGCTCGTCTCTGACTTGCAATTCCTTCATAGCCTCACACAAGCAAACAACCAATAAGGGCCTCTCTACTTAAAGTCTCCATTTGCTATGGGCCAAGTCACTCTCTATCTTGTGTTCAAGCCTTCAACTCTCCATCAGGTGGAGCAGGATCCAAATACAGATCAGAGGTTGGTGCTTGATCCAATTCCTAGGATTTCCTGTTGCCTTTGTCTATAAGTAGGAGAATTGCCTGTTGATGTTGCCGAACACAGCACTTAAAAATGAGCTAAAGGAAAAATCAAAAGATGTGGGTAATCGGAAAAACCGGAGAGTTAGTTGCTAAGTAGTGACTTCTCTGCTTGGCGTTTGGTTATTGTTATCTTGAGTTTGATATTCTATGACTTATAGCTAATAGAGATACTCTTACTTATAGCTAATAGAGATACTCTTACTTATAGCTAATAGAGATAAGGAGCCAGATCCTGTAACTAAAGAATGAAAGAGGCAATTAGGAGGCTCTAAGCTAACAAGCAACAATGCAAGGTAATCGGAAACTAACTCCAATCAGACTTCAACCAGTAAGTAAGCATCTAGTATCGGAGTAGGCATCTAGTACTAAGATCAGAGCTAATAGGCGAACACAGGACTTGAAAGAAGAGAACTAACCCTCGAACAAAGGACTTAGTAGGAGGCGAGGAAGCAATAAGTATGGAAATCCAGAATGAAACCACTATAGCATCTAGTTTACTTACCGCAATTAGTACATCCCTAGTTTCCCTTGTTGCATCCCTAGTTTCATCAGTGTTTGATGCCCGAGTTAGATGAGCTGGAGAACCAAGTCCTAATTAATAGCGGAGGAGCGTTGCCCGGTGAAATGAATTGTAGCCCGAGTTAGATTAGCTAGTTGCCGGAGTTCGGGAAGTAGAGAAGAGTTGCTAGTAGGCCCAAGTGAGTCTTATTCTGTTATTAAGGATGAAATGGGGCAAGAGTGAAATGAGCATTAAGTTGAAGGGTGAGATTAGAGTCCTGCTCCTGCTCGAGTGGAATACCGAGTTCAGTAACTACCCAACCATAGGCTCTGAACCAAAACAACTGATTTCTAGTTGCGCGCGGGAAGTTATTGGACTGAGCCCGAGTTAGATGAGAAAGAGTTCAAAGAGCCAGGGGTATTCTTGCCAGCAGGGGTAAATTCATTGAATCTAGATTGTCTGCTTGAATGCAAAGTAGCGTTTTATAGGTATTGTTGCTATAGGGGTAGATTAGAAAGAGTCCAAAGAGCCAGAGGAGAGCACACCCGGAGTTGTTTGTCGACTTGGCCCTTCAGTTCGACGAGTATCTCTGTGTTCGAGTGTTGGTATTGCGGTGCTTAATAATAGGGCAGAAGTCAAGTATCCAGTTTCCAGATATATCGTATGCTTGAGCGGTGAGAGGACAAGATAGGGGCTTCAAATTCACTATAACAGCACTTATTGAGTTCTCTGGTCAATCACATTAAAAACAGATACTTATTAGAAATACAGCATTTCTAAGTAGATCAATTATGGTCTAAAGTCTCAGTAGTTCAATTGTCTAGGTTCGTAGCTAGGGAAAGAAAGAAAGTGTAGTTAGAATTCAAAGAGGTGTATGAAGAGCTTTAGCCTTGGAATTAGGACTTGCTTGCACATAACCTGTTAGGCGGAATGTCCTGTGAGAGTTTACAACTTCTTATTAGGGCGGTTCAGAATCATCAAGTATTGTTCCAGTTCTCAAGTACAGAAGCTAGACTTGCTTTTTCATAGCATTGGTTGAGTGACGGAGCCCGTAGTAGTTGACAGAGGAGTAGTTAGTGGAATACCGAGTTTAGTCTTCAAGTCTGGTTTCGGGTTCCAATCCACTACTTGTCAACTTCAGAAGGGACTGCAACTCGACTTCAACTTATATGCTGTTTCTTTGAACTCAGGCTTGGCTACAAATACTTCTTAAACAGAAGCTTACCTCGAACCAGAAGCTTACCTTACTTTAGAACAGAAACAGCTCTTTCATCTTACCGGGGAAGTGGAATGATTTGTTTACTGAAGATCAAATAAGAGATTTCACTCAGCCAACTTACTTATAGGCTTCCTCTCCTCAAGCGTATACTACTACTACTGGACTGGACTAAAATCTCACTCGGGCTACTCGGTCTTTAGACTATAACTCGAACAGGATCGGTATTCCAATAAGAGTAACTGACCTCGCCTCTCCTCTGTCTCTTAACTACTCTCCTATTGCTCCCGAACCTACCTATCCGATTTCTTGCTTACCTCTTTTCCTTGGTTAAAGATGAGACCTTGCTTGCCTACCAAAAGTCAGTGGTCAAAAGAAAGCGGGGAAGAATAGGATTGAGTGAGCTCCGTATGTATGTGTATGATAGAGGATTGAGCTATGTATGTGATATAAAGAATAGGATGGATTGCTCTGAACCAACCGAAGTGGGTGCTCGGAACCAACCTTAGGGCTATCTTTCTTGCCTACCCATCTAAAAGTCCTTATCTGAGACCCTAAATCTTCTAGTAAGTTCGCCCTTATAGTCTGTTTCGGATAGAATGTTTTCGTAGAATATAAGTCAGAGAAAAAGCATGTAAGTCAGAGAAAAAAGCATGTTTTCGTAGAATATTGTTTTCGTATATCGTATATAAGATAAGAATCAATCGTATATCATATATAAGATAAGAATAATAAGAGTGAATTTCGATTGGAATGTAATGTTGTTTACAGTGTTGTTCGAGTGGAAAGATGACTTTTGTGCTAGTCTAGTAGGTCTCGCCCAGTAGCGCCTTGACAATTTATGTGTGTGAAATACACGCGTTAAGGCCGGGACAAGCAACGGCGCAAGCCGCTGCGCGGCAGCAACAACATAGATACGTTATAACCAGTTATGACCAAGTCCTGTTTTAGGGCTGGAAAACAACTATTGTTTTCTTTCCATTTGATCCAATCTGTACAAGTGTTAAGTCAACTCCTCACTCCTGAAATGCAGAATTCTGGGGGTTTCTATCACTCCTGAAATGAAGTATTCCGGGGGTTTCTACCATCATTATTCCCATCCCTGAAATATCATTCTTCCCATCCCTGTTCGATGCGATAGGTTTCTATCTTAATGATTCCAATTCCAGTTCGATAGCCTGTTCGATAGGTTGATACCATCATTCTTCCCACTCCTGAAATGAAGTATTAGGGGGTTGATACCATCATTCTTTTCGTCTGTTTTCTACCTTCCTTAGTTGCTTGGTCTTACGTAGTTACTTGCCCAGTGTCTTGGCCCATACAAAACAGGAGAAAGAAGGTGGGGACTGAACTTTGCTCAACAGGAGAAAGAGAAGGTAATATATGGGACTCTCCTTTGCTCCAATAAAGTACTCTCTATGCCAAGCATCACTCTATCGCCAGACTTACGACTCGAGAGATCTATCTACAATTCTATCGATCTATGTACAATTCCATTGATCTCTGTACAATTCCATTCGGAAAGTCAGCAACATAACAAACAATAGAGTAATAGGCACAACCAATGGAAGAAACAAGTTCACTAGAAGCAAGGGCAAGATAGAAGTCAAGTACCTAAGTTCGGAGTTCGCCAAACGTTGTGCTAACAGTAGCTTTAAGAGCAAGTAAACAAACAACGGAAAAAGAGCGGATACTACAGCTTGTTCTGTGTTTTTACTAGAATCAAAGTATGGAACGCTAGAGTAGTTTCCATTTGACTATGAAGCGAATGCGACGCTTAGCCCACGACATGGTTGGTTTCAAGCCTTAATTAAACAAGGAGAAGCAATGGAGTGAAGAAACAGAACGAGCAAGTGTACGAGAGGAAGCCCTTCCCTCTAACGCTATACTAGAACTCGCTGACGGGCAACATTCAGTCGCTGCCGCGAATAACGGCCAAGCAACATAGTCAGTTGTGCTAAAGGGCTGCTCCTGTTATGAGCAAGTCTTTTGGGCTCATATAATATGGTTTAATGAGTTGTTACAAAGTCCTAATTAATAGCGTCAGGAGTCCCGGTTTAGGCTGAAACACTTTACTTTAGCACAGCAGATGATTCTTATCCCTTTCCTGCCTATTCGATTACAGCAACACCTGATTGACTTATAGCAACACTTGATTGAGAGTCGACAACGGAATTGCTGATTCGCTTGCTGGTTCTGTAGCACTAACGGGAGGGGAGCCACTTACACATCAGTAACAGGCCGGTTAGTTCCTGTTTTCGAGGCTTTGAAGCGCTAAGTGGAGAGAAGAGAGGCTAAGGTTATTTATGGGATTTACGTCGGTCCGGTCGTGGAGAGAGAGAGAGGTTATTCCTCAGCGCGTAAGGAAGTTGTTTCAATTTCATTGTGGATTGTCCTGGCTCTAGCAAGCTGGTTTTCATTAAGCGTTTCAAGTTGTCGTATCAATAAGAATAGGTGTTGCCCTCATATAGAATCAAAGTAATAAAAGAAAGTCACTAATGAGTGAAAAGAACCAGAGGAATAGTTGGAATTCACTCTGCTGAGCTATCTAGCACGAATAAAAACGGAAAGTAGAAAACGACTTATATAGCCTTCGGGGCCAAGGAACTACTAGTGCTCAAATTGATTTAGGGAAAGATGCCGACACGTTGAAGCTGGGTAGCTAAGGGATAGAACCAATACCAATCAGACTGAAAGCAGTGCTAGTGCTTCTGATATAGCTACTTCAGACTGAAAGCAGTAACAACCAGAACCAAACCGGGGAGTCTGGGCTAAACGGTAGCGAGCCCTCACCAGCTCCATTCTTGTAAGCCTAGGCTTTCAGCTCCTCGAATAAGGAGATAACGCTCGATATCAAGAGTCAAGACATACTCAACATGGGAATGCGAGGAACAACTACAGGAATGAGATAACGGGGGACTTTACTTAGAGTTAGGAGCCCAATACAGGGAGTGAGGAATTTCAGACAACAGGGCTTACATTGGAGTGGAGTTTCAGGGTAGTAAGCTAGATTTAATGCATGGAGAAGCAGACTTCAATTGTGGGGTAAGGTTTCAGTTTGACACCGCACCCTAGGAGGCTAGTCCCCTGGGCCAGGAATCAAGATGGAAGATCCGGAGTGACAGATACAAATACACAAGAATGCAAACTCAGAAGCAAGGATGGAACCTGAGAACGAAGCTAACGAGTTTAGTATAAGGCTATAACTGAAGCATAGGAATGATAGGAAGGTAAGGTTACTGCCCGGTTATTCCATAGTAGGTTTATTATAACTAATTCCAATTCTAATACCTATATGTGCTAGGTCGTAAACTCACTCAATGAGACTAAACCTAACAGGCAAGAACGTAACTAAGCAAAAGCAGAATCAAAAGAAAGGAAGGTAAGGTTGAACCAGTAGCTACAGTAGTATAAGCACTTGTTCAATTCCCTATACTAGTATAAGATTTCCTTGTTAAAGAGCTCTAAAAGCGGTAGCCGAAGCCCTAGTTATTTGTTGGAGTAGTAGTATAAGCATTGGTTAAAGCATTGAGACCTGCTGCTATAGGATGAAAGCAAAGAGAGGTAGGCCCGAGCTTCCACTAGAGAATAAAAGCAAACAGCTATAGGCTTCAAGTAAGACAGGGAAGGCTCATAGGCTTTCTAGCAAAGAAAGATCCGAGGATAGTCAAGTTAGTCTGATTCCCGAGCTCAACTCTTAAAAGCAGCAGTGAAAGTATGGGAAGCGCTAGTCCAATTCTGTATTTCTCTTTGGATTCTTAGAAGCAATAGAATAGTATCAGCTTGGAAACAAACAAGTAAGGGCGAAACAAACTAGTAAGGACCCGATGCAGTAGCTCTAAAGTCTGTGAAGTCCGAGTCAAATTCTTGATTCTTGTCTTAGATTCCTAGAAGTTGTAGTGATATTCTGATAGCATGAGTTAGAGTCCCGTTAGCAGTAGTGAACTTCCTTATTACTTGTATATAACTATTATAAGTACGAGTTTAGTTCCTTGTTTAGAGTTAATGTATTGGTAGCACTAGTGGAGTTCTTTATTCCCGCAAATTACTAGACTTACATGGCAGGGGTGTTGGTTTGAAACAAACAAGTCAGGATGCCAGGAAGTAGTGCAAGTTAGGACCCCGATCAGTAGTCAGAGACTCAAAAGCGAGAGAGAAGCACGACAAGAAAGAGCGTGAACGAAGTGGGGAAGAAAATCAGAGTGGAGAAGACAACAGGCGGCTAAGAGGAAACAACAAACTCAGGCAATAGTCCCATTAAGCGTTAAGGAGTTGGTGTATAAGGAATTAAGCGTTAACAATCTCTTTCATATATAAGGAAAAGAGAGAAAGCGTGAGAGAAAGCCCGCTAGAAAGCTTCCTAATTTCTAAGTGGTTTTTCTTTTTCTTTAATTATTGAAGTTTCTTTAATGATTTGTAAAATAGTAAGTCCGTCCAAAGAAGCAACGATAGTTCCTTTCCCTTCTTAGCAGTGTTTATAGGAGTGGTGGGTTTGGTTTCTGACCCAAATATGTATCTTGGCAGCCTCTTCATTATACGCGTATGTTTTTTGCATTATCCCACAGCACACCCTTCCGTTTTCGTCTTCTTTGTATACATCCCTATAGAGTAGCAATTCCCCTTTCTTCCTTCCCATGGAGTAGCAATTCCCCTTTCTTCCTTTAATGAGGGTATCTTACTAGTTCACCTTAGCCTCATGAATCTTTCTAGGAAGGGTCCTCTCTCTCGTATACATCTTACCGGAGAATTAGTTATAGTGACAACCGGTACATTCCTTTTCTTATTGAACAGCTGACCATACTTAGTGTCTAACCTTAACTGCTGCCCATCCTTAACCCTTAATACAGTTTGATTTGCCACAGCTATGAGCGCTTTCCCTAGCCCTGAATTGATGTTATCGTCCTCTACTACATTCAATTAATCGAACAACCACAAATAATAATGATAATGTACCCCCTTGAAGTCATTGTTTCTGGTGGACGCATGGTATATATTGAGTACTTGGTCAATCATCTCTAATAGTTTCGTCTTCTGTGTGCTTAGCTCCCCGTATAACAACAGCAGCTTTTTCCTTATGGGTCTGCCGAAGATGACGTTAGTTGCTATCCAGTCCAACAAAAAGTACTTTTCTTTTGACTGTTGCACGGTGTACTCTTCTGGCCACCCCCTCTCCTGTAAGTAGCTTACAAATCTTTCATGTAGGCAACCTTCCCTTTCCTTGAGTACCTTCAAGTCTTCGAAAACAGCCTTTACGGAGTTTACAGAGGAGAATAGTCTCTTTACGATTTCTGGCTCCTGATATACTTGTTCCCACTCATCAAAGGTACTAAGCCTCTGGACAATCCATTGATTTCTTTCCGGCAATTTTCTGTGCATTTCCAGTGCCTTTAGACTGTCTTTTATCTGGTGGCTCGACTGCTTTCCCCAGACTAATGGCTCTTTCTCCTCTTTCAGAACATATTTACACACCGATGTCCATGCCCTATGGTATAGATACATTGAGTTGAGCTCCTTCGAATTCTGGGAACATCTTCCTGAACGTTCTGGGCGCGCTTAACCGATGGACTCCCTTCTCCAAGAAGATTCCTACATCTAAGTGGTGGTGTCCTTTGTCTGCGTACTCTTCCCTGGCAACAATGATGCTTAAGCACAGGTGCTAAGAGCCTCTATCCGTTGAGCGATTTCCTCCCTCGTGACGGCAGCTCTCTTTTCGCTTGCATCCGCTCTTGATAACGTTACTAATACCCAGTTTCTTCAATTCTACTTCTTGGCTGCGGCTTCCACTGAGTGGTTCATTGGCTGCATCCGATGTTCTTCTAGGCGGGTACTCCTACATATATGGTTTTTGAGCTGCTGTTACTACGCCAGCTCCGCGTGTGCCCCTCGTTCCGAGTCCGAGTATGTTTCCTTCAGCCCGTTCGAGCCTGTTGTCAACATCTCTTCCTTTGCGCTTTCCCCACTTACCTTATCCTTCTTATTCTTTGGAGTTGAAGTCACCAAGCAACTACTAATGACCAAGCCTCGTTTGAAGTTCAAAAGTAAGCCGATTCAGAAAGGACTTGCACGTAAGGAGCCTAAAACAGGACTTAACTCTGGGGACCGGCGCACCACGCTGAAAGAATGGATATAATAAAGAAAATAGCTTTGTATAGATTTTAGTAATAGAAGAGGATAGGAGAGGTGCTCAAGTAATCCTATATGGAAGCCGAGCCGAATGCTCATCTCACCACTACAAGGTAAAGGTTAGGCGAAAAGTAAGCTATCTATAGTGACCCCAAAACAACAAACAACTTAGAGCAAAAAGAACAAGTGCATCATTGGCATCAGAACAAGAACAAGTGTCTCATCGGCATCAGAACAAGCAAGCACAAATGTCAAACCCACCATAACAGAGCTCTATGGGTCAATTAGATCTTATGGATCCTGCTCTACTTGGCTCTAAATAAAAGAATGAAGCAGGAGAGCAACTTACTATGATTCTGTTTCAACAAGACAAAGACTAAGTGCGCCAAGTTCAATGGAATTCCGCATATCAGGGGAGAAACATCATTTCCTCGCACAGCTTCATCTGTTGCTTTCGTTGCCAATACAAGAACGGGACTTGGAGAACCGATTGTCGCAAACAACACTGAGTCTTGTGCCGAACTTTCCATATTTAACGCTGAAGAATACCCTCTTTGAGTCAACAAATAATTTCATCTTTCTTGCGTCGAGTTAAGCAGTAACTCCACCTAGCTAACGCCACTGACACACTTGTTTTTGCCCCAACTCCAAAAACGAAAACGAAGCTTTATGAAGCACTTAAAGAAACAATACTCTCAGGGAACTTAGAGCGCTTGCTTATTCTCGAACTACATCTTATGTTGAAACCGATCCTACTCATTTATGGGAGACTTGAAAACTGTCCTTGTAATATTTCTTACGCCAACAGCTTTCTACTTGACTTCAGCAGTTGATCATGAGCATGAGAGAAATGATATTGAAAAAACAAATGAAAACGGATAATAGCACTTGAGCAGGAAAAGAATGAACTGACGCCACTGAGTATGGGCCTGTACTATATGCCTTTAAGGCTGCAACGCCCGCCCGTCCATAGCTCTTGTACTGACTTCTTTCATTATGCATTTCAACCCTAAGTCTTTAGCTACTGTCCCGTATTCTTTAATCGAGTGTGGGGAATGATAGCAAGGCAGACCGAATCTACAACATCAAATAACGAATGAAATAAAGGAGTTTCGGGCTAATAGTTATACGTTGCTTAGTGAGTTAGAGACAGTAAAGTGATACTCAAACTGGTGAATAGAAGGTTTTAGTCTAGTCCCGATAGCGGCAAGTCATATTCTATATCCGTTAGCGTGGGGCTCTTCTGTGTTTGGTTCCTCTGCTACTTAATTTCACATTCTTCTGCCTCTATGCCCGCCAATAAACTAGTCTTATGGTGCATCATCTCAGAGTGCTCCCGGGTTTTTGTACGATGAGTTAATAATATACTGTAAGTAAGGGTCGAGTCCTGTAGTAAAAGAATTGAGGACAGAGTATGGAGAGTGAAAGCGGCGAGGCAGGGGAGACCTAGAATAGAGACAGAGAATGCTATCCTTGGAAACAGTAGAGGTAGGTTGATCGAACATTGTATTGAGAGCAGAGGAGGCAAGGAAGGGAATACTTTCACTAGTGAGTCAGAATCCAATATAGTGGCATTGGTTTAAAAGCAAGTAAAGCCCGTCAGTAGTTAGAGGATCCGAATCCGCAGTGGCTGTATTATAAACAGTGTTTTCATCCATAGTTCATTGTTTCATTCCGGATTGCTTGACTTCATTCCAATACTAACTTGTTTGATACTGGGTGCACCACATCGTACCCGTATTCTACGACTTATTGTTATTACTATTACTAGTATTCTTATACTTCTTCTTATTCTCTATATACTAATATCCATGGGTTGTATTAATATTCTTATTCCTATATGCTGTAGGGTAAGATTCCTTCTCCTTTGGTTTCATCCTAACAGCGCTACCTTGAATTCTGCTTTCTTGATTTTCTTGTTCCACCGGTATAGTTAATATGGCTAACAAGAATTTGACCAATAGCGATAAGAATCAACACAAAGACAAGAAAAGACGGCTTTCACTCGGACTTCATAAGACAACAAACGGAAACTGGGAACCTCTAAACTAATACTGAATATAAAAACACTGACAACAACACTTGTTCTTATAAATAGGACTTCCCCTACCGATCTCGAACCCGCTCTGACAGCTGCTCAAGGCTTGCTTTACTTGCTCTCATGCTTTAATTACTTCTTTTTATTCTGACTCATTTATATGCTTTGCTTGGACCACTTAACGTTTCCAAATACCAAATTGCATCTTTCTTTGGGAGCGTAGAAGAGAATCTTGCAGGATAAGAATGAACTTACGCCTTAACTACTCAGTCTTGCGCAGAAGATCGTATTGCCTCCAACAACCCGGCTTATGATCCTGATCCGATGAAAAACGACTATACTAATATTGTGAGTTAGAGGTGGGCGCCCGGAAGCAGGTAAGCCCCAGGACGAGTAGGTCAGCAGCAAAGAAAGGGTATCTCGGTCTCGGGTTAAAGTAAGAGTATAAGGAATAAGCGCAGCAGGTCTAAGTCTAGGTCTAAGCTCAACAGAAGAAACTGTAGAAGAGAAGGGGCAAGCTAGTCCAGAGGAGAGTTAGGTTCGGGTGCTCAAACAATAGAAGTAGGGGCGGTCTTCTTCTCTGCATCTAGGGCAACTAAGTAGTGAGAGTAAGGATTGACCCAGTGAGTAACAGCCTTAAAGTAAGGTGCTGAAAGCCTCAGAAGTAGGAATTACAGAATTGACCTCAGGAGCCGGGTGTTGCAGAATTAGGGTCGGGTGTTTGGGTGCAGAGGTAGGTTCAGGCTTAAGTGCTTGTGTTCAGCAAGTAGTAAATAGAGAAGTCGTTCTGTTCTTTAAGTCAGAATACCAGAGCCAAGGAACTACTATATCTACTTTCACCAAGGAAAAGAGGTAGTCCAAGTAGTGCTTCAGAAGAATAAAGTGAAGTAAGCGCGGGGCCAAGCTTAGTAGTTAGTAGCGCGGCAGCTGTTCAGGGATTCCCGCGGTGTTAAAAGAAACACCATTCTTATTGGCACTACAGGTAAGTATACCATCCTAACAAGTCTTTCGTACCTACCACAGTGAGGCACGGTTAGTTAGATAAGGTAGAAACTTCGCCTTTCTAGTGAGTTTCCAGGGAATTGGCCTATCATAGGGGGTGTAATAGACATCTACCGGTAAAGTCAATAAGATGTATTCCTCTTAGAGTCAGATTGGCGAGAGGGAGGTTCAGAGGTGCTTGTATTGTCATATCAAGAAGATCATCTAGCTCTTTTCGAAAGCCGAGAAGAAGCGAAAGACTCATGAAGAATTCCGCAAGTAGGAATGAAGTTAGCAGAGAGGAGCACTGGGGGCAGTACTTATCCGTGTTGGTAGTATAAGTAGGGCGCTACTCTTTGAGTCTAGATTAAGTTAGTAGTTGCCAGCAGCAAAGCAAGTGGAATGATTTGTTGAAAGTGTAGTTTAGAGTTGATAGTAGAATTCTTTGTTTCATCCGTATTTGTAGTAGTAGTGGACAAGTAGTAGTCCAGGGCAGCGAGTAAGAGGTGAGCTATTGGGTATAAGCCTTAAGCCAGCGAGTAGCAGCCTGTAGCCCGGATAGAACTATCAAGAATGTAGCTCAGTAGTAGTAAGAGGAGAGGAAAGGGAGAGGAAAGAATCAAACAGGGTCAGTCAAGCCTGGTAGACTCAGAATGCAACCACTAGATCAAAGAATAAAATCAGTACCGGCGAGCCTTACCCCACAGTGCTTCCAGGGTAGTGGATCAGAATGACACTAAGTAGTCACAGTAGAGGTCGGGTCGGGGGCAAGCTATTAGTTTCTTTCTAAAGAATAGAGTAGACTTAACACCGTCAGAATAGCTTAAGTCAATGAAAAACAAAGAGAGATTAGTTGGGCTATGATCACTACTATTTCCATACTATTATTATTATTGATCTTATTAAGGAGAAAGTTGAGAAAGATAGAAGCAACATAGAGACCGGTACCACTGAGACTTTCACCAATGAATCCAAGCCTGAGACCAATACCACCGAGAATGTAGCTAGGGAGTCCAAGTCTCTAACCACTGCATCTAAGCCTGATGCCAGTGTTGCTAGGTATGTAGCTAGTCACAGTAGACGCCTTAGTGATAGAATGGAGCTCCCTAAGATCAGATTGAAACCACCGCTACTAAGATTTAAAGCAGTCAATCCAAGCCTTCAACTCGGGAGTCACAGACTGAACAAGTGATAGAAGAGGTAAGACTGATACCGGGTCGAGTGAGACTGATAGGAGGCAGTTAGAGATGCAGAAGCTAGATCAGGATTAGAAGCATCAGATGGATATGAATCAGGAACCGTATCAAGAGAAAGTCAACAACCAAGGGAAGAAAGAGAAGAGGGCCAAGCAACGACTAGACGCCAAGCAACTACGTAAGTAGTTGTGCGGCAGTTGTTACTAGTCCTCGCTGTCGCGTCAGCGAGTTAAAAGAGCGGCAGGAGCCCCGAGTGAAAAGAGCTAAAGTGGAAAGCTGTGAGAGTGAGAGTGGAAGCTTTAATAGTAAGGGTGGAATCAATATGAGTTTACAGAGGTATAGCTCTTTCAATCAGAATTAGTTGACAGAGCCTAGCCCGTTGTTGTAGAGTTTCATCCCCTTCATTAGGAGTAGAATCCCATCCCACACATGTATACGAGTAGTCCGGAGTAGACTAGAGCAATAACAGTAGTAGTCGCCAGAGGTCTAGGATAAGAGCGAACACTAGCGGCAGGCAAGGGAAGTCGGAAGTAACTAGGCAAACGTATACTAGGAGTAATAGGAGCCTTATTATAATCAGTCAAAGAATTCCACTCGTAATAGAATAGGGCCAAGTAGTAGTAAAGTTGAATCAGTAGTAGTTACCATAGGTAGATAAGCCCTAACAGTATGAGTAGCCAGCTGGGTCTACAAGGTAAGGAGCAGTGGGATTAGAGTCGAGGCTTCTAGAAGAAGTAGGCCCTTTTAGTAAGGTTGCCAGTACTGTAGTATACGCTTGAGGCTGTCAAGAGGGAGTAAGCCTTGGTTTGTTAGAGAATAGAAGTAAGGTAGGGTAGGGGTGAACTCAAAGATAAGAGCTTGAGTTAGATGAGCCTAATTCTGTTAATGCCAGCTGCTTGTTTCAAGAAGTAGGCGTAGTGGTCCAAGTAGATAACACCCCCAATCCTAGGAAAGCAATTAGTCACAGCCTGAAAGTAAGGGGAGCTAGCTCCGCCTACCAATCAGTAGTTAAAGAATTGACCTAAGAGGTGAGCTGGTAGTTAAGAGAGGTGAGCTAGTAGGAATGATAGACTGAAACCGCCAAGCAACGACTAGTGGAATGAGTTGAATCCCCAGTGGCATCTGTAATAGTTGCCAGAGGAGAGTAGTACAGACCAGAGCAATAACTTTATTAGTTGACAGAGGGGAGCAATTAGATCAGTGGAGCAAGATCAGAGGGATAGGTAGTAAGTCAACTCAATTCTTAGAGGAGCGAGCAACCAAGCAACAGTTGCCAGAGGAGAGGTAAGAGGGAAGAGGCGAGGAAGCTAGAAGTACTGAAGTGGGTTCGGGCTAGAGAGGTAGGGTCGGGCACCTATTATAGTTCGGATCAGGTGCTCAAACAAAAGAAAGTGGTAGGGTCGGTCGGGTAGTAAAAAGAGAGTACTTACTTTTAGGCTCGGGTTGTGGACTGACTTATTGAATTCCAATGCTAGGATCGGGTAGTTTACTTAAGAATCCAATCCAATAGTCCCGATGAATCAATTTATCAAATCACAGCCAAGACACTTGTGTCGCGGCAGGGCCGCTAGTTGTTTGTGCAGAAAACTCTTATTTATCATGTACCAACTCAGTACACAAGCAGTAGGGGTAGCTCACTGCCGCTACACATTAGTAGTTACTTGTCTGTCGGCTTATTTCTTTGACTATATACTTAGAATAGTTGGCTTACCACTATATACTTAGAGGAGAAGACAATGAAGACAGGCGACGAAGAAAGCACTTGGGCATACTCGACTTTCCACTTAATGCTCCGGTCCGGTACTTGATTCTTCCTCGACGTTGGCTTACCAGAGATCAGTATCAGAGGCAAAAGAGATAGATTGAATTCGAAACTAATACAGAAGGGAGAGGTCGGAGCAAAGGGGAGGGAATTCAACGCTTCCACTCGAACAGTACTTATTGAATTGCCAGGGCGAATACTGGACTTAGTTGGAGTCTTTGAAGCGGGAAGGAAAGAAAGTAGAGATGCAGAGAATTAGTAACAGCAGTCAGAATGAAACCGGTGAGTATAAGCCTTAAACGAGTATACGCTTGACCCTGTTACTGTTCCTGTTCTTGTTGCATCCCCAGTGGAATCCGTCTTTGTTGGCTTAGAAGCGGGGTCGACTTCAGTATCTACTCTTTCTGTTCTTGTGTCGGTTAAGTAGACAGCTGCAGGGTTTGTTGAAAGAAGAATAGTTATAGGGCCCTACGACTAGTTGCATATCCCTAGTTGAGTCTGGTTAGAAGTAAGAGAAGATACCCGAGTGAAGTCTGCTTGGCCCCCATTTATGGAATTAGTCGTTTCTTCTGCAACTTACTATTCAGGGCAGAAGAGAGTACAGGCGCAAGACCCTTCTTTATTGTTAAACCCATTCTAGAAGTTGTTTAGATTCTGCATACGGAGCATATATAGACTCAAATTCCATTCTGACTTTCGCTAGAGTGATATAATATATGGAAGTCTAGAATCTTACCTGTATCTATACGATCCATCAACTGTGACTTTATTTATCCCTGTGCTCCGTTCCTAGGAATCTGCTTTTGTTTGTTTCCTCTGCATTCCTGTTTGAGGTAAAGGTAAAAGGTGCTACTTAGGTATTCCCTGTGTGCTAGTAGGTCTCCCTGTCTGAGGGAAGTATATCCTTTCCCGAGTTCTGTTCCCGAGTCGTACGTTAGCGCATACTGTCTGAGGTAAAAAGGAAAGGGGCAGTGTACCGTTTACCGAGTTAAGTGTTTCTCTTACTCTTGCTGCTTTCTCTCTTTCTTCTGCTTCTCTTGCTTCCGAGCCTGTTCCTACTACTGAATTGAATTAACTACTTGCTTCAAACAAGCAAAATCCACTCTATAGATAGAGAAGATACCAGATGCAGAGTATAAGACCGGATTGAGAGCACCCGGATTGAGAGTTGATAGTGGAATGATTTGGTAAGCCAGCCCAGATTAATTCTTTGACTACGGAGAGGTAAGAGATGATATGAATTCTTCAAACTAGGGCTTTCTACAAGCTTACCTCTGAGTTTCATTCCTACTTTCCAGACTAATTCCTATAGAAACACTAGCACCTGACCCGACCTCTCATAACCTCACTTTGGAACTGGAACTGGGGCTTAGAACACCCAGTCACTCACCAAAACACGGTCAAAAAGGCAGTGAGGGTATTTTAGCTAATAGAGCTCCCCAATTTCATGAAAAAGTTGAGGAAACACGGGTTTTTTTATAGCGAAGGTGTTTTGCTTCTTAGACCGATCCATTTCTCTGATCTTTTTAAGAAACCCCGTTAAACAACACTGCCGCGTAACATTCTGTTCCTTGGCGGATAGCCAAGTCATTACTTCAGTACTTATAGCTTCAAAGCCAGTAATTGACCTCGCATCAAAGGCATCGCAGGCAGCTGACGCTGCCCTCTTAAACACCCGAAACAAGACTGGAAGACTTAAACCTATGGGCAAAGTAACTCTCTATCTGATGTGAAAGCCACCAAGTCCTTTGTCCGTCATGGCGTTAGTCCGGGTCTACTGAGTTCTATTCTAACTTTCGAACTAGCCCTAGCCCTGGACTCTTATCTAAACCACTTGCTACAGGCTCGGCTCTGACTGCTTCCTTTCCTTCTCAATAGGAATATGCTTCCCCGACCCGACCTAAACTATGGCTCTGTAAACAAATAAAGTGGTTGGTTGCTCATCTACTTCTCCTATTGCTACAAAGACAGATGCCACTTCCAATTACCTATTAAGTTAAGCCTCAGTAAATGCCCCCCCTTAGTACTGGACCAGACCACTACTTGTCAACTTCAGAGAATACTCAACAAGGGATTAAACCCGACCTCTCATAACCAGACTTTAGAACAAGAACCATACCCCTACTATCAGAACCAGAAAAGTACTACGACTACCGGGATGCAACTAGTAGCAAACCAACCCTTAACTCTTTATTGCCCACATCTCCTATGGCTCTTGCTCTCCTCTTCTCTGGCAACAACTACTGATTCCACTACTCTAACAGCTTCTCCTGACCACCTCTCTTATTGATGACTCACTCACCTCTTGCTCTTATTGATTACTTTACTAGCTTCCTGCCTACAGAGCACTTGATTGATTTCCAACTTTCTATCAATCTTATATAAGCTTATATAATAGACTTGATTAAACAAGGGTCGATTACATTGAGCTATAGCACCGACACCGATTCTTTCTCTTATTTCTTAATGAAACACAAGCACCGAACCAGTATCTTTAGCTAAGCAAGAAGGAGTTCAGTATGCTGCCCCAGTTCTATCGGATCTCCCTCATTCCTCTACTAGCTACCCTTACTGTCAGGCTGAGTTTAGTTAGTTTGATTCTTGTTGGCACTTGTTGAAGGCTTTCAGCACCTTAGGTTCATTCTGTCACTCCTTAGCTTCAGCCTATCACTACCCAATAGCAGTCTGCCCTGCACTTGTTAGAGACCCGAGCTACCTGGCAACAGGCTTGCATCGATCAGCTCCAGTCTCAGTTTCCCTAGCTACAGCCTCACTTCCCCCGCTTTCATTCTTGCTACCTTGACTCCCAGGCTGCGATGCGCTGGTTTGAGTCTTGCTACCTTGACTCTCAGGCTTGGACTTACTGCTTTGATTCTTGTTTCCTTACATAAGAAGAGAGATTTTGATAGTGCTTTTTCTATACTGTGTCTGTACTGAGTATGTATATGATAAAGATGTCGACTTTATCGCAACTAGCAACTACTGGCTCTGCTCTGTCAACTATTAACTGCATTCGCCTCTCCTCTACTAAGTCTTGCCCGAACCTACCTCTCCTATGTCTACTAATACAGATGAAGGTCTACTAATACAGATGAAGCTACTCTACTTCACCTCTGGCTCTCATTGGCTCTCATCTCATCTAACTGAATTCTTCCCTCTTCTCTATTCTTAAAGGAAGGAGTGTTAGGCAGACGACTGAACCTCAATCTCTTCTTCACCTCCGGCATCTGATCTGGTCGATTCCACAAATTCACTGACAAGTAACAGCTATAGACAATAGCTTGGTTCGACACCTCGTATCAAAGCCAGTACTTTACCCCGATAGAGAGGCTCTTAGCACCTTTTGCCCACCTCTTAAGGATTATACCTTGCATATCTAGACTCTAACTCTCAGTACTTATTTATGGCATCAAAGCCTTGACTTTCTTCTTTCCCTGAACTGCTAGCCAGTACTTTCTAGTTGGATATAGCTAGTAGAGCTAGACAGAATAGAGGGGTAGTCAGAACAGAACGATAGTAAGGAGAGGCTTTCAGCACCTTGCTTGCACATCCAAATTTGAGTAATGTAAGTATCCGAATGAGATATAGTAGTTTAAGACTACCAGAAGCTAGGCTAGGCATTGTGTTGAAGGCAGGAGCTCCGGGCTACCCTGTGTGCAATGTCCACTGCCTATTCTTTTACTAATGGATGAAGTTCCCTTGGTTATATGCAACGCTCAATTCTATAGTGTAGTGTTACCGAGTTTGGTTCTATAATAGCACCTACTACATTATTGTTCTCAGGAGTTCTAGATGAAATTCCCAGCAAACGAGCTAGCCCTGTTCTCATTGATTTCAGTCTTTTATAGGGCAGTAGTGAATTCCCTTTCTTTTGTTTCATCCTTTCCGGTAGTAGCTTAAGTCTAATACAGTGTAGGTTTATTCTGACTTTATGCTCTGGAGTTCCATATTAACTAGCTGAGAGCGCTGGACGGTCCGGTCCCCCTACGTCCTCATTCTTTTACAAATGTTCCATTTTTCCTTCCTTGATTCGACATGCCATTATATTATTAATGAGTTCAATTATGATCGTCCCCTTTGATAGCCCATTATTGCTTTCCTGCCTTGCATTCTTCCTACTCATTCATGATTTCGATTCTTGTGTTGGAGGGTAGGTGCTTCTTATTCCTATGCCACTGAGTTCGATTATTCAATGAATGTCCTTAATTCTCTTACCTTGGAGTTTTAGTCAACTACTTTAGTGTAGTTACTATACTTATGAGGTGAGTTCAATGACTATGTGTGTTTGTTGAGCTTGCTTCTATTCTGTGACTGCTAGGTTGAGTTCTTTAGCTGTGTTTTCGTTCTTTAAGCGTTACTATGAGATTGAGAGCTATTAGTCTGAGTTTCCTTATCCCGGGCGTACCTGGTATTCCTTACTTGTTGGAATGTCAGGAACAGGCCTATAGTCGCAGGTTGGGTAATACAGAACGTGCCTAAGCAATACAAGAGTGAGGGACAGACTAGTAAGAGCGGAAGAGCTGGAAATAGGGCTTGGACAGCGAAGTAAGGGAGGGTAGACTTAGCTAATGGATCGGTATACTGATCTGTGGAAGCAAGGATACCAGGCAGGAGTATAAAAACCAAAGGGGTGATTCGGACTTATATACGGGAGGGACAGACTCCAAAAAGAAGCTAGTGGATAAGGGCTGGGAGCCGTGGAATACATACTGGATCTAGGGTTTGGTTGGCATTGAGTTCATTATTGGCTTGTAGACAGGAAAGGAAGGCCCTACTAACTTATAAGCAAGACATTAGTATGGGATGTATTGGTTAGCTAGGATTGTGCGAGTAGGTAGATCCAAGTCATCATTTCAGAAGTCAACTCATAGGTAATAGAACCCGGGGGCTAAGAATATCGGTATATGACCCAGTGCATACAGAATAGGCGGTCACTAACAGATAATCGGAATGGAACTACTACTTATGATAATCAACACAAAGACAAGGTGCTGAAAGCCTAGTGTAAACAATACTCTATCTATTACTATTATCACTCTGCTACTAGTGTGGAAAGAAGTTCACTGTTCCTTACTTATAAGACTTTCTACTTATGATAGGGAATTGGACTAAGTAAAAGAAATAATGAAACCGATGCCCTAAAGCCTGCAGTTCACCTCCCTTGTTCTGCAGTTCACCTTCCTTGTCTTAAAAAGTGAGGATACCTAGCTGGCTAACTCCCTAATGATAGTAGAAATAAGGCAACAACGCCCCTAACAATGCAACTAGTGATGATAACAATTAAAACACAGCTAAAGAGCTAAATCCGGTATTCCAAGCCTTATTTGCTAGTTTCTAGTCTTCTAGTTGTCCCTCGCGTTCTTATTCTCTAGTTGGAAATCTCCTACTTGCTTCTTTCGCTCTTACATCCATTGTTTCGAGTCTGCCTCTCTTGAATCTCAATCTTATATTCTTGTCCATAAGTCTGCATTTGCTCTTTGCATGCTTGCCCATGAACTGGAAGCTTACTTCACTTCGGGTTCAAACTGCAGCTATTAAGAAAACAGAATTGAATGCACTGACTACAGGCTATGACCTACTACTTTTAAGGCTCTAAAACCACCCCAATAAGCAGAACCAAACTGGAGTAAGCCAAAGGAGAAAAGCGTGGAATAATAGAGTTAACCAGGTGAGTCAATGAATTGAACTCTGGCCTATGTTATACTTTCATTACTGTTTAAGGATCTAACTACAGCATACGAGACTACCATTACTGCTTCCGAGGCTGAAACAACTGCTTCTACTAACTCGAAGTCTCCCGCTCCCCTATCCATAAGTCTACCGATACTAACTTTCATACCGGAACTCAAAACCAGTAATTCAATCGGATCTCACTTTACAACTTATGAGCCTGCCTCTCTTTCCTGTGCTTCTAGCTCTTAAACAGAAATCACTGCTAACAGGAATGGAACCAAGAAACACAAATGAGAAACCGGAATAACTCATTATAACGTATCTATTCCTTGCTTTGCCTTTGCCAACTCATAAATAGGAATTGCACTGAGAATAAAGAGCAATTAAATAACATAGTCGGAATTGACACCAGTAATAGAAAGAAAAGAACTATTGGTAACAAGGCTCTCGCTCCTAACTCCAAGTATTACTAACAGAACTTCTATTCTTGTATTTCACCCACGATTCTTATACCTCATCATTTCTCATATGTTCATTTAGACTCTATTTGATAGTATTTGATTAGGGAAACTAGGGCGAAAAGAGGCAATAGTGATTCTTTCCGTTTTTGGGTAACAAACTTATATGGTGTTCTCTTCCCTTGATAACAGTTGGTGCGGGTGCTCAGCAAACATCTTTCTGATAGGTGTCAACATCATTTTCATCAATCACTATGCGGAGTACCAATATGTTTTTTCTATTGGAAATAATAATCAAAGTTGGGGCCGGTATAATAGGTATGGAAAGGCAGAGTCAATCGCCTAGGTATGTTCAGTTTGAGTCAATAGAATAGGTATGACAGGTTAGAGTCAAGATATATGTTTTCTACGAGAAATAATCATTAGAGTGATAGCTCGGTGCTATAGGTAATGGTGTCGGTGCTATATATAGTTTTCTCAAATAGTTTCATCCAATGGTAAAGAGTTCATTGCTAGATAGATGGACCGGATGTCAAGAAGAATAGTAAATGTCAAGAAGAATAGTACGTACGGGAGAAGGAGTGTCGTCGTTGAATCGACTCGAGAATCAACAGTTACAAGTGAAGAAGTCGTTTTCAAGATAGATATAAGTTTTCAAGATCTTGAGTAGTATTTATTGGGGTTCTAAGATGGAGCAGGTGAGGCAGAGGCTCAAGCTAGATCAGTAGAAGGATAAGACTACTAGAATATTGGATCTAACTCTGAAGGATAAGGGTACTACTGGGATAATTGGATCTAACTCATCGCCCAGAGGGTTTTTTATTGTTTCCGTTTTCCCATTCCTGGGCTATCATTCTGTATTTGTGTTCTTGGGCTTATCGCTATATATTTGAGTTATAGTCTCCTTCTTTGCTTAGGCTCCTCTCCCATGTAACTTCCTTGATTGATGGCAACTCTGACTTTCTCATTTCATCCTGGTATTATTTACTTATATCTATCATATGTTTATTTGTTCTCTATTTATATGATATTTGCTAGTATGCTTCTATCTTGGGCGTATGACATGATCTATTTTCCTATAAAACCAAATCTGTACTGTTCTAGTGCCAAATGCACTAATCTCTTTCCGGGTCCTATGTACTAAACAAAGAAAATGGGGAATCGTCAAACAGGATCCTATTTTAGTGAATAATTCTATTTCACTGACGCTGAACTTTAACTCAAAACTCGCATTAACACGACGTCTGCTTCTGGAACTCGTATTTGATTTCAAAGAAAGTATGCTTTGGTGCTAGGAAAGAAAGAAAGGATGCTTTGGTGCTAGGAAAGAATATGGAATTGTAAACACTTATCTTCTAAAGGATGAAACTAGAACAGAACCTCTCCCCTCGACACCCCCCATATAGGGATAATTTAGCATAAATAAAAGAACGAGATTGATGATCCAAAACAAACAATACTGAAGATTTAAAGAAAGAGCAGCCTTACTTCCTTCCTTCAATACTTTTTGATTCAACCCACTCTCCAGGAAACTTATTGCTTAGCTTTGATACTTATCTCATAATGGACGGGTTTAACCATACATACGGGCACTTGCTGGGCTGGGCTACTACTTTTATTTCTACGAAGGCTGGTGGGAATGGGCCTTTAGATCAAAAGGATGTCAACCCTATTTATTGCTTTGTATAGTAAGATAACAAAAAACAGCTTTAAGTATGCTGACATATAACTTGAATCACTCATATCTTTGCAGGTTGCTCTCTTTTGTTTGAGGCAATAATGGTCTGACTCAAGGGTTCTGCCTGCTCTGTTTGCTGTCTTGACTAATAGCTCCGATAGAATGGATTTTAGCGGTGGTTAGACTAGATCTGTAATCAAATTGTGTAAAAACCAGTACAGTAAAAGGCTATCTTATTCTTCAGGGCACCTTTGTGTATTGGCATGAGGAGTGCCATTTCTCGAGATTGTTGGCATCCAATTGTAATCACATCTCATGGTGAAAGAGAAGGGAACGAGACTAAGGTCGGTAACCCACCTGTCAGATAATGCTATTAAAACCTACCCGGAGTAGAGAGATAGAGAGAAAAGAATGCGCAAGCCGGAAGCTGTGATTGAGAGAGGCGCCCATCCATTTCTGCTAGCCCGCGTAGAATACGAAGCTAAGCGCTTACGCTCCACACACACATTCTAAAGATTATAAGGACCTTGGTTCGCGGCCTGCCATCTTTGTGTCTTTCTTTCTATTTGATGGCAATGCTAGGATTGTCGGATTGTTTCTTCTTTCTTTCTATTTGATGGCAATGCTAGGATTGTGTTCTGGTGCCCTCTTTCTTTCCAGTGGGCTTTATGGGATGGGGCAATGCTAGGGATTCGAAGATTGTCCTATTTCTTTCACCATGGAGGAAGACTGGAAGGTTAGAGTTCTCTTCTGCCCACCGCAATGATTCTTTATTCGGATTCAGCCCCGCGGAGGAACTGCTGCCTGCATTAGATGGATTGTTGATATCGATGCCGATGATTACGCTATCGGTCATTGAGTCATATGAATCGCTGCAAGGGGAAAGTACGTACTCACGAGCAGACACCATATCTTCTTTCTTCGGGTGTAGGGCGGAAGGGTATGCATTCTAGCACAGTACTGAAGGTCATATATGCATAATATCATATTGCACGCTTCAACTCTTTCTTTAGTTAGTCAAAACCTTCCATACCCTAAGGTCGAGCTTCCCTTTCCCATAACCCATCGGCAACAGCCTTCCTATAACCTATCTGGCATCGACCCTATCAATTAGTTCCAAGAAAACATCTGTTCTACCTCAACCTCAGGAATCAAAACACTTATATAAAGTGGATTTCTCATTACATCCTGCACTTATCTATTCTCACGTAGCTGGCAAAATAAGAGAATGCATCACAAACCTCATGACCATCCATCGTAGGAGGAGAACCATGTCGAAGGAAAAGCCAAACTTCCTCCTATGCTTTGAGACCAGATCAAGATAGATTCTCTCTCTTCCTATCCGTGTTGTAAGCATAGCATATTTCATCAGTGTTGTAAGCATATTTATTGACTTTATCTTTAAGTAAGAGGAAGCTCTTCTGCATTACTCTGGAGGATTCTTGCCTTGTTTAGGATATGAGTACCCGTCAGATCTAATGACGCACCCTACTTCGGTCTTACTCCAATGAAAGAGAGCATGGGGCGGCGTAAAAGGGGGACGTGGCTGGAGAGTCCGAAGCCCATGAGGTAGTGAAACCTACTTCCTCTCTCATAAATTCCTAGCCCAACCGCTTTGTTACCGTCGTTGCGAGGCTTTGGCGCTGATTTCAGGCCACGTGTAGACACTTTCAAGCTTATTAGTCGTGCCCTTACCTTTGTTTTCTCACTTCATGAAATTAGGAGAGTGGTTACGGAGACGAGGTCAGGTCCAGGAAAAATCCTAAAGTTATCCGCGAAAAGATCATTGGATATTGTTATAGTGCCTTCCTTTTTCGGAGTGTTTGATTGATGAGGCCAAAAGAATGAGCATAATCCTTATTCATATTGAAGCTTTCCATAGTTAATTAAGATAAATAGAAAAGGTGAACTGATCAAGACCTTGTATAATGCCACAATCACTATTTCAAATAACCTTTTGTTGTGAGGAAAGCCCTTTATGAGAATGGATAAGAAAGAAGGAAGTGAAAGATGGAAGCATAGATCAATCTAAGATGGGTAGGAGGGGGTCAATTAATGCCTTCAGTCAATTAATGCCTTCAATATTTGTCCTTACTTCCATCCGGCTAAGTAGACTTGCATAAACCTTGAGACTAAGCGGAGATTTCCCTCTATTTAATAAACTCATTCATAATATGTGATCAAAGCAAAGCATGATGTTCTCAGAGATGACCCCGAATAAGGGCTGTCTGGGCAGGGATTTTTTAGATAGTTGATATGGAAGCCTCTTAGCTATAATCTTTGTCATTAATGAATTTATTGAGCCTAGGGAGATTGATATAGAGTATTTTCGTTTCCTGTGCTGTGAGAGATATCTGATTCTATGATGTTACAGCAGTGCTTTAGAGAAGGAAGTATTTAGGCTGGCCAAGCGGGGGGCAAAGAACGTGGGTAATAAGACTTTGAACGTTAAGACGACTTTATTGATCTATTAATAAGTGATCGCTTTTTGCCATTACTATAACTCTTTGTGATACATCCATATGCCATCTAGCCCGTCTTTCCTCGGCTAGCTACTACAAAATCCGCTTCGATAACATGTGTGCGCTAAGCTGAGAATTCCTGAAAAGAGCCAAAGAAACAAACCCTTATGATATTACTAAAGTGCTTCTCCGTCTCTATGATGTTCTCAATGAATTCTATTACTATTACCTAAAGTGCTTTTAGGGATCTATGATATTACAGGTGGAGCTCGGTAGCAGTGGTTGAAGGCTTGTTTTGTTAATGGTTTGGTTCACCAAGGAACGGATAACCAAGGCACGGGCCAAGGAACTACTAGACGCCAAGGGCAAAGCAACGGCGCGCCAAGGAACTACTAACGACCGCCAAGGCACTGCTAATGTGCCGCGGCAGGAGTTATTGGGCTACTAGACGCCAAGCAACGACGTAAGTAGTTGTGCGGCAGTTGTTACTAGTCCTGTGTTCGCTGTCGCGTCAGCGAGCTGAAAAGCGGTAGGAGGAAGTGAGCTAAGCGTTAGTGTTATTCCGACTACTTAGGTCAATTCTGATCAAGTACCCTAGATGCGGGGGCCAAGCAACGACTCGAAAAGAAATAGTTACCGATTGCATCAACTTACGAGCACATCAACTTACTAGGTTTTTACTACTCTTTATAAATAATAACTGGCTCTCTACCTGCTCTGCTTTCTTTGAGTTTGTAGTAGTGGCATGGTTTGGTACTTTCGTATATGATCTTGTTTCGTGTATCTTTCTAAACATAATCCTATATTAAGTGAGATGGTTTGATACCCGAATTCTTCCCACTCCTCTCCGATACCTATGTCAACTATTCACTTCATGAGGCTCATCTAACCCTTGCAACTATACCGTAGTCCACTACTATTGTATAACCTCAGGCTCATCTACCGGGCTATCAAACAAATACTGATGAAACAGGATTACTACGCCCACACTTCTTGAAGCAAGCCCAGCTGATGGCTACTCCAATCTCTACTTCCCGCATCAAATCCTTTACTTTATGATTCCACAAGAGCTCTTCGGGCCAAGTAAAGTGCTAACCCATCTTTATACTCTTGTTGCAACTCGGAATTAACCTCTCAATCTGGTATTCCCCTCTCAATTTGAACTGTAACTGGGCATTCTTGAATCTTATATAATAATAATAGAACTGATGAAAGAACTGATTCTTGAAGGTAGATAGGATTCCAGAGAACAGATGAAACTCTCAGTGGTTGGTTTACTTTAGCTGAATTCATAACTATTGATTGAAGAAAATTCCCTATATCAAGAACAGGGGAGCTCCTGTTCCTGTTCGAGTTCTGGTTTTCTCTGTGTTTGTTGGCGATGAGCGGCAATCCTCTTTAGTTCGGGTGTTTGACCTTAATCGGGAGTTCACCTTTTTAATGGAATTGAAGTTTGAATGCCACCTCTCGAGCATTAACCATAAGTGGGACAGTGTTGAGTCAACTAAGAATTAATTGAATGATGAATGCTCATCTCATCTCAACTGCCTACGGAACAGAGCTGTAAAGAAAGTAGAAAGTCCATAGGCGCAAGTCAGGTAAGAGCCACGATTAAGATAAGTTGGTTCAGCAGCGGAACTTCAAGTTTAGGTCGGGAAAGAAGATCTTTATCTTCAGCTGAATAAGGATCTGAGGCAGGAGTTAGTGGTTAAACAAGTATTGTTCAGGTGTAAACTGCAAGCGCTAAGTATCCAAGAGAAGTTATTGTATCTAAGTAAGTTAACGGAGCGGTCACCCACCTAACTCTCTCTTCATTTCACTCAAACTAAGGTACTTTTTCTTTCCTCGCTCTACTCTGATACTAATGCACTTAGGCTTTCCCTCGCTTAACTCTGATACTAGTTTAGTGGGAGAGGACAGAATGATGTTAGGTGCGAGTGTTATCTACCTTAAGTCCACAGAAAGCTCACTTGTTCCATTACTTGTTCCAGCAATAGCATCTATCTCACAACTACTTGTTCCAGCAATAGCATCTATCTCACAACTAATAGAAACACTAGTCACCCTAACATAACACATAGCTTACTGCTAACTAACACTCCTAAAAAGAATTGCTTACTTCCCACTTATTTGATAATTGCTTACTTACTACTGACTTTCTTTGACTTTCTTTGACTTTCTTTGGGCGCCCATGCTTATAGTGTGTTCAGACAGGAAAGGATGGGTGCGTTAGCTTATCGTGTTTCAGGCGGTTCCATTTGATTGCTTTTTGGTTCTTCTGAGATTTCTCTACTTATTAGACTTATCCCTGTAATTGTAGTTTGGGCGAGTTTCAAGCTATAACTAAGGCATTTAGTCTTTTTGCTTGTTTGCTTGTTTGTTATGTTGCGCTGTAGTGAGTTCTTTCTAATGCTGCACCCTACCCTGCAACAATAAGTGAACTTAGCGCCCTTGCTTATTTGAATGGAATGTTAGTGCCCCAGAAATATAGCATCCCGGAAAGCAGAAAGTAACTGATTTGAATTAAGGCACTCAACTTGAAGAACGAATAGGCCCTGAAGTCATACTGAATGAAGTACTCTATTCTTATTGCCGTATCTTTTGACTTGTTTGTTTTCGCTGTTGCTTGTTGAATCTTATCTTGCGATAGGGTAACAAAGGGGTGAAAAACCTGCCTGCTGACTCCTGACTCTAAAGATGTTGACTCCTGACTTATAAAGATGTTGATTCCTTTGACTCTAAAGAGGAGAAGATCGTGTTCTACATATAGGAGCACGGTAACCTAACTCGAAACTCGAACCTCACTGCTTGCTGACTGCTGACATATTACAAGAATGACTCATTATATTGGCACCCGCTCAACAAAGCTCGTCTACTTACTTGTTTGACTCTTCTACTCCTTGCTTCCTCCCTGCCTTTCCGTAATCTAAACCTAAATCTGGCTTCCCACTCTCTTGGCCTGCCTCTCCCGATCTAAAAACCACTTATACCTTGTTTGAGTCACCAAGCAACTACTAGACAAGTCACTACTAGACAAGAACTGGATCGGTATTCCACTGAGAAACTAAAGGCTAGGCTCTGTCAACTAAGTAAGATGAAACAGGACAACTACTTAAAGGGGCAATAACCATACTGGAATAGCTTACCAAGCCGACCCGACCTAAACTATGGCTCTTATCTTTCTTCCCCGACCTCTTCCATAGGATGAAACAAGGCTCTATTAGTTTGATAGGCATGTTTGATAGGCATGTTTGATAGGCAATAGGAACGAACCCCGACCCTACTTCTTTTGTTTTAGCACCCGAGCTCCACTTTGAGAATAGAAATAGAACTGAGGAGAGGAAGTATTAGTTGCAAGAGGCTAGGCTAGTATAGTTGACTTTTGAACTCACCCCTCATAAGCCAAAGCAAGGAGGATATTCTTTTATTCCCCGCGCATAAAGTAGGATATTCTCTATTATTCCCCCTAACAGCTCTAATTAGGAGTAGTTTAATGACTATTAGTCGTCTTTTCATAAAGTCATAATTGGATTCGAGAGTCAGAGACAAAAGCGTATACTAATTCCGGTATAAAAGAAATGAAGTTAGATGAGCCGGGAGTGATAGTTTCAAGTAGTTGACTATTTCTTCTTATCGCTATTTCTAGTACATATGGAATTCTATCACATTCTGTTATTGCTCCTTAAGGTACTCGAAAGGTACTCGTTACTTTAGGTTACTTGTCCCATAGTTACGGCTGAATATCCTAAATGCCCGATGCTGTGAAAATGAACACCTTTGAAGTTATGCTGTGAAAAAGAACACCTTTTCTCCTAAATGCCCTTAGCTGCGAAAAGAAACACCCCCCTCCGGTTTATCCAGATTAGTTGTCCCCTTGCCGACCTCCACTCAAGCTTGCTCGTCTCTTATCCTCTACCTCATTGGCTGCCTAAGCTACTGATGCAACTGAACAGGACTACCCGCGCCTACTAACTGACTCCCTTCTTCTGGGCTTACTTCTTATTCTGGGCTTACTCCCTCATAACTTAGGGCTTACTCAACACTCTAGCCTCTCCTTCTGACGGAACTGCTGACCTTGCTTTAAGCCTTCTACTTACTAGTTTCTTCCCCGCATCTGATCTATATGCTTCTCTTTCTTACCAAGCCGACCTCAACTCTAATATCGGTGGGCAAAAGACAAACTAATACTTGGTGCTTTCCCTTGCTAGCTCTACTCTTTCACTCCTTAGGGACATTCTTAAATTACTAGCTGTGAGTTTCAGGCTTATACTCCCTGGTTTCATCCCTTGTTTGATCTGGAATCCTTAATAAAGATAGAGATAATTATCTACTCGGCAAGTAACTACTAATGACCAAGTCCTGTGTGAAACTGGAAAGGAAGCACTAACGGGAGCAAGATCGGTCTACTTTTAAATGCATTATTTCTCATCGCCAAGATGTTTTTCGAAGGATTTCCTATCAAACTAGGCTCTTAGCACCTTATAATGCATTGACGCCTATAATCTTTACCCTATTAACATCTGTACCCTACTGCTCTGCTCTGTCAACTAACCATACTCTGGCAACTGCAAACTATTCTCTATGGAACCAAAGTAGGACCTAAAGTGCGCTGTAGTGAGTAGTGCTAACGACAGCTCCAGTCCAGACTATAGCTAAAGGGAATGCTGGTCAGGGGCTGGAAATAAGATAAGAGAGAGACGACTCTGCAGGGCTATCTTCTCAGGAAAAACGCATTATAAGAGCAGTCGGGTAGGTAACATAGGAATTGACCCAACAAATTCATTGAACATGTCTTAAACAATGCAAAAGGAAACTCTTGGATAGATTGGGTGCCGCTTACTTCCGGTTTAGTTGTTAAGGTGGTGCGAGTTTCATCGTGAAGATCAATCATCTCTTTCTTATGCTTGTGTTGTCGTTTCGTATTGGGAATGAGCTTAATTACTGCTTTCCCTTAATCTTTATGTGGTAGGTAAGACCTATGGCCTTTCAGCACCTGTAGCACGATCCTATCCTTAAGTATTGTAGAAGTTCTTAACCGCTCTATGGGCATTTGAAAAGATCTTCTATTCTGGATACGATGACACTGATTGACTTTGTTTTCTTAGCTGCCCCTGCTAAAGGAGTGAGAAATGTTGCAAGCTGTTAAGAAAGTGGAGGAGTGAAATTCATAAGATATATGAAAAAGAGATCGATTCGGCTAGCGTCATTCCTTAAGAGTAAGTAATTCAGTAAATAGTAAGTGGGTTTTGTATATAACAGTGCGCCTATATTCATGATTAAACGAAGCAATGCTCTTGACTTTTTCTCTATACATTGTGGATAGCTTCATTCTCTTCTTTCTGCTCGAAGTAAAGTGAGAGTATAGACCGGCCGGGCAGTAACTAAAAGGGCCAAGCAACGACTAAAAAAGCAACAGAAAGAATGAGTTCAAAAGTGAGCTACAGGCGGGAGGGAAAGCTCCAGTTACGTATCTTTCTTCTGTTTGAGTGGAATCAGTTGGTGTGGAATCCTTCTTTGTTGTCTACGAGACCTTCTCTAATGCGGTAAGTGGGACAGTCAGACTCACGTAAGCCCTACGCTCCAAGAAGTGTTTGCAGTGCTAGGGTTGGTGCTTACGCTCGCGTTACTATTGATTTACCTTGCTTGTGTTCAAACAGAAATCCAATCCATATTCATTAATGAAACAGTGAGCTCGCTTACGGGAGCTTGCTCGAGATGGATTCAATGTTGCAAGCAGTTCCGCTCGAAAGGTAAGGTTATAATCAGACAATTGGATTATTGCCTTACTCCGCTCTTGCCTCAGCCTCGTTAAAGATTGATTTCCGTTGTGTGGTTTTAAATCCTTCTTTAAGCATTCGTTGAGGAGAACGCTTGAAAACACGATTAGGATCTCCTAAACCCAATGATAAGACTCACGTGAGCACAACTATAAACTAAACCCATAGCGCTAAAGACAGGAAGTGTCAAGAGCAAACCCAAGTCCTTTTGATTAGACTGAAGTGAGTTAGAACAGCAGTAACGGGGGAAACAAGATATAAGCTATAAATTGAGTTTCTCCGAGTTAGAGAATGAGCTAAGCCACTATACCTTTAACCGAGCTCTGTTCTGGTAGGCCCGAGTAGTGGTAAAAGTCGTCACCGATGTAGCTCAAACTAAGTCATTCAGAAGAAAAGTTCCAGAAAAACAATCCGTCTTGTTCCCCGCTTATAGTGCTAGGTATGAGATATTGGGGTAACTAACCTAACCCAGTACTTCTTTTCTTAAAGAATACATCTAATTTACCGCAATAGCGCATTTGACTATAGTATCACACCCGTGTTCGCCTGTCCTGTTAGCGCCACTCAGTCTTAAAGTCGTGGTCCATAGCCAACACTTTCTTAGTTGCTTACGTAGCTAAGAGTTATAGGAGAAATCAATAGTTTCAAGAGAATCAGCAGTTCTCAAGCCAAGTTCGGGAAGGGAAGGCAGTAATTGGACGAAAAGAACTCACGAGTGTTAACATTGCCTGATTGCCTGATCGCTACAGATGCATTTTATTCAATGACTGTGTTTTACTAGAATATTAGAATATTGGATTTCTACTAAGGGCAGTGTTTTTACTTTACTAACCAACTTTTACAGTATAAGAAGGATGTCGGCTAAGGCACCTGCTCAAGTCAACCTAACATTAGCATCTCCAAAGTAAGCGTTAGCGAGCGTGTTTCTCGATTGTTTGAAAGAGCGTGTTTCTCGATTGATTGTTTTCAAAGAATGTTGAGCCGCGGTCCCGGAGATGGTTCACAGGTTTTTCTGAGTCACCCCCCTCCTTTCGAGTGGCCCTCGATAAAGCGCTAATAACCTGTGCTTCTGCTCCCTCCTTGAAAGAGGTCCTCCCTCATAACCAATCCTATCAGAGGGCAATTGCAAATAGGTAGTACTTACTTAACTCTCCCTTAGCTCGAGAAAGTGTAGGGAACTCTAGTTTAGGTTTCAAAAGGACCGAGCTCACTTCCAGCACTATACTCTAGTGGTAAGTCGATGGGCCGTGGTCTGATTGCCCACAAGAATTTCTCTAAATCAACTCCCTTACTTAACTTAACAGATTAACGCAGGTCCAAACCAGCAAAGCTAGCTCATTTCTCTATTTATGGCTCTTCGGAATGGTTGTCGAATAGTTGCTGCTGGGCCCGAGGGTTACTACTTGCATCAAGTTTCGTTCAGACCGGTCAGTACCAGATCTCTCAATATAGGGAGCAAAAAACAGGCTTTGCACCTTTTTTCCAATTGGCCAGTGACCCAAGGAAACGAAAGAGAATCAATTACATTTCGAATATGCTCCCACCCTCTCTTTACCCAATTGATGAACGAGACAAAAAGAGGAGGAGAGGTAAGGTTCGGGTCGATGGCGGGCTACAGGGATAAGAAGGCAAAGTCAAAGTCAGGGTCAAATCCTGATGGATGGAAGGCTAGAAGGAAGGATGAAGTGGACCTGATGTATGGCCTGGGTAAAGTGCTATTGTCTACGATAGGCGGCAGCCAATACAAAATCAAGTTGGTTATCCAGTGCATTTTTCTATGATGATATAAATAATATGGAATTCCTACTCTAAGGGCCCATCAAAGCAATTTCATTATAGTTATAGAGGAATCGATAAAGGATGTATTGCATAATTCTAAAGCCGATACTTCTCTGACTTTAGAAACATAATGTGCTTGAAAAGACTCTCTCTCTTACACTTTCTTTTCACTAGCCGTATGTTTCGGACCTTCTATTTGATTCGTTTCTTACTGGAATTCAAACAAGCCCTACAGCGAGCAAGACTCGGCAATATCTAAATAACAAATAGTATCTTCGAAGCGTGAAACAAAGGGTCGATGTAATTGAGCTATTCTCTTATAGGTTCTGCTAATTCTGTTCTAAATTCCAGAACAGAGAGCACATCAGCTCTTCCGCCTCCTCACGCGCGCTATGAATTATTCTATTTCAAGACATAAGTTGGGACTGAGAATTCCGCTAATGATAGTCTCCTTTATTTCAAGACATAAGAGGGGACGGGACAGCTAATGATAGTCTCCTATATTTCAAGACATAAGCGGGGACTCCTAATGATAGTCTACAGCAGAACCATTTTAGTGGCCGGTAAGTGAGAGTAAACCAGGAAGAACAGAACAAACAAGCAACGCAACAACAAACTCTTTACGCGCAAGGCAAGAACAAGAGCAGGTGCCTACGGAACAAGCAACTCGGGGTGTGGTTCCAATAGAATCTTCTTTCACTTTTCGGGGTGCCTAAGGAAGCAGTGCAGTTTCTAGTAAGGGGCAGTTAATCCCTTATATAAGTTCAGTTGTCGTTCAATTCTGAGTTTTGGTTAATTTCAAACAAGAAGGGCAATAATCAAGTACGCTGCGCAAAGAAGCCTAAGTGCGTTAGTGAAAGAGTTTTCCAGCGCTCGAACAAGTAGTATAGTTCCATAAGCCGTTGTCAAGTTTGTTTCGGGGGTGGCCGATATTATGAGTTTTGAAGCGGAAGCAGTTTGCTTAATTTCTTCCATATTTGAAGTAAGCTGTTTGTTTCATATCTATACTCTATAAGTCGGTAAGCTGTTTGTTTCATCTCTTCTGATAAAGAAGTCGTAAGCTGTTTGGTTACTGCTCTCGCTCTCCGTGGGATAATAGCTTGTTGCAGCTAGGTTAATCTGTTATATCATATGCAGATCATGTGAAACAAGTAAGGGCAGAGTGGAGTTCCCCGCAGTAACAGAATAAGTCTATAGCTTAAGCTTATGGGAGTTTCGGGTTGCTTACATGAGTGTAGAGGGTTGTTACTACATTCTCCAATATGCAACTTCTTTTCCATTCCACAAGCAAGGGCGCACTCATAACTCTCTAATGCTATAGGGCGAAGTGGCAACTGTGATTACGGTACCTTTGTCTGAATTTATAGGGTAAACTCAATTCCCAGGGGCGCTAGGGTCGTTAGGAAGCTTAGCAGTGTTTTACCAACTTCTATCATGTGCTACTTCAGCTTGTTGTTTACTCCATTATCTACATATATGCGATATGCGGGATAAATGATTTCATTCCAGGTAGCTGAAGGCCCACTCCGCTCGAAGTCAAATCTCCAATCTCGCCAAGTGGAGGCGATTCCCCATTCTTAAAGAAGTCAACAGTAAAAGGGGTGCTTGCGATTCCATTCTTAAAGCAGCGGTTGGGGAACAATAATGATTCTGTTTCTATCTACTTTGACACTGAATCATCACTTACCTTAACTCGAACCCAAATCAACTCAACTGAAACTTTCATATGATACTCTGAGTACTTAGTCTTGCCAAGAACTGAAGGAACCTCTATCAACTGACAAAAGCCAATCGCAGAAACGGAACTCGCTTCAACTGGAGGGACATTCTATACTTAGCGCTGAAGAAAGACGACTTGGACCACTACTTGGCCTGTAAATAAGCCCATTCTCTATCGCGAGAAACTCCTCTTCTCTTGTAAACAAATTACCTATCTTGCCTTTGTCACAGCTGTTCTAAAGCATATTCGCCTCAAAACTTTGCCTCTGTTCCGACTTATCCTCTTGTCGATGTCAACTTTACTTGACGCACTCAACTTAACAACTTAGTCCATCTTGTTTCGAGTAAAACCGTGTAAAACCCGTCATTTCACTTGCTTGCGCATCTCATATGTCAAAAAGGAATATAACAGATCATTGCCAACAACAGGAACTACACTATCCTCTCCTTTTGCCGACTTCGACACTTATTTTATTGTCTGGACTTCTCAAGCACATATCTGAGTAATCAATACTTTGAGCGGGCAACTGACAAGCGCCAATCATTTATCTTGCAGACTTATACACAAGGGAATAACTCCTGAACTTTCCACAACCCTAGCACCAACTTCTTTCTCATAGACTTAGGTTAGCAAAACGAGTACTTGATTATGCCCATGAACTAGAGTCAACTCAATTCTCAAGTCAGAACAAAACTACGGTTGGTACGTCGAGAAGAGAGAAGATCAGTGCTTAAACAATGAGAAATCCTTATTAAGTTCTTGATTGGCTTGTTAAAACATTATTAATTATTATATGATAGTATAGGTTTCTACATCCTTTCTTATTATATTTACAAGAGTCGTTTGATCCACTAGGTAAGTAGTGCATTCTTTCCAGTACTATAGTTACGAGATTGCTTCGCCAAGCAACGTATAAAAGTGAGAATGGAGCTGGGAACTAGGGCTAACAAGAATAGAACCTAAGACCAGAGCTACTGATCCGGTAATGCCTTAGAGCCTGCCATACCTTTCTCTTAAACTCACACTACCCACCTCTTTAACACTGACAGCTGCGAAGCTGCCCTTACTTTGAGTCTTGACTCTTATACTGTTTAGTTG
Source organism: Musa acuminata AAA Group (assembly GCF_036884655.1). Classification (NCBI taxonomy): domain Eukaryota; kingdom Viridiplantae; phylum Streptophyta; class Magnoliopsida; order Zingiberales; family Musaceae; genus Musa; species Musa acuminata. Next base: position 41,606 of record NW_027020784.1, read on the forward strand.
CATTCCGACTACTGGGGAGAGTGATCAGATACTTACTCCTACGGGAACTGGGATGAAACCAAAGCACTACTGATTTTGGGTAGTTTCATTCCAATATAGTATAGGAACAGTCTAATCTCATAGGGGTAGTTCTAGTGCTTGAGAGCAAGGAAAGTCAAACAAATAGGTAATAAGGGCAGTCTCCCTTCAGCAGTCCCATCCTTATTTGTAGAGTAATAAGATTGAGATGCCATGGTATCGGAATGAAAAGAGTAGTATGTTGTTGTCTTACTCTTGTTGGCAGAGGTATAAGATTTGGATTCAATAGTTGAACACTTTAGCTCAAAAGCAATAAAGTCAATAGGGAGCCCAGAGAGTGAAAGCCGAGGTAGTTAGCCTTGAGAGCAGTAGTTAGAGCTTTAAAGACACTAGTTTATTTACTACTTGTTAGTGAAATTGCCGGTTGTGAGTGAAAGTCCTATAAGCGCTTGTTCCATCCTTTCTGGTACTATGGTAGTTTCACTGAGCGCTGAGACAGTAAGGAAGTCTTATTAACATTGGATTGATTCTTCCCGGTAGCGGGTCAAGTCTTGCCTTTTCTAGTTGATTTCCTCATTACAAGATACAGTATTGGTGGCCCCGGTTCTGTTCCCTATGCCCTTATTTCGTTCTTTGACTTAGCTGCTCGACTCTTACCTTAGCCTAGAACTACACCTTATTTACTTAAGCCCGAGAAGCGGTAGTTAGGTTCTATACTCTTTGGTTTATTCTCGGAAGTAATAGCTTGATTCTCGTCCGTTGTAGTTTCATTCGTTAGTGCACTATTTGCTTCTAATATATAATAGTAGGTAGTTATCCAATAGTAAGTATGGGCAGTAAGACCCATGGGAAGTCAAGTAAGTCTTATTTCCTAGTTAAGGTCTCCTAGTGCATAGTGTCATTCCGAGTTCCCATCCGTATCTGACTTATCTCTTGAAAACCCTAGGAAACAACCCCGCTCTATTAGGCTATCACTGCTGATTCGGATCTGTGTTTTGATTCTTGTATTACTGGCCTAGAGCCTAGCCTCTCTTTGCTACGCGGCCTATGAATCTCCCTACCCTTACTTTTCGTCTGGGTTGTTAGTTAATGTATTGTAGTGCTGACTTTCATTATGAGACCCTTGACTTTGAGGTGTGTTGGCCTGCCCTTCCTAACTCCTATTCTCAAATACCATGGACTGACATCAAAGCTGCCTTGCTTCAAATCTGATTACCTTGACTTTCCGTTTTGCTTTACCTTATCTTAGACCATATCCCCTTGCCTTCGTTCTCTCACTGCCGATCCGGATCCCCGCTTCCCTTGCTTTGAAACTCAAACTGCTATGCCCGATTGCTAGCCTGTCCCTAATAGCTTTGATTCCATCTGTTATTATGATATTATGAAATACAAAACTATTAAGTTCACTTATATAAGATTGATTGGCATTTTAGAGAGTATTTTCTTAGGTGAAAAAGTACAGCCAGGCAGGCAAGTCACGAATAACGGTAGAGACCCGGGCCTGGTTCTACTCTTCGGATTGGCGCTGTCATCCTTACTTCTTTGTTTGATTCCGACTTGAGAGTTGTTGCCTTACTACTGATTTCTATTCTTGGGATGTATGTCACCCATACTACTACGTTTTTCTTATTTATTTACTACTTGAGAGCTAGGGAACCAGTAGGGAAATTACATATCTTATCCCTGAATTCTGTGACTAATCAGTTCAACTCCGAGCGCTTACCCTCTGTTTTATCATCCTATTTACTCATGATTGAAATCCTTTGACTTACGCCTGCTTGCTAGCCGGGTATCCTGACCTATAAGCTTCTACTTACCTGTTCGGTTCTGATGCTTACTAATATAAGTCCATTGCTGGCTAAGCTATCCTTTTCTCAATATCTGGGCAACATATGAGTTTGATAGTTAATCATCTAAGACTAAAAAGGTCAGAATTCCAGTTTCGAGTTCCAGTATTTAAAGCACCAGTGCATTTCTTTATATTACAGGTTCAAGTATTAGAAGCGTCGTAGCTCTATTCTTGTGCTTGGTAGGCTCTATGCTATGTCCTGTATGCGCTATACTCACCTATGTAATAAGAATCAAAGATGGGAAACTAAGAGTGAAAGGCATGAGTTTAAGGAACTGGGGCGCGAGAGATAGTAATGGAAGAGGGATCAGAAGACTACGAGCTATGTAAGTTGCTTGGCCTGCCTTTCAGTCTGATTGGCGTTAGTGAAATTCTCAGTGGCATCAGTTCTTCTATTCCTGTATACACTATAGTAGCGCTCAGCCGATGTCCCTTACTTATGAGTTGGATTCCCGGCCTAGCACCAAAGCCTTGTTATCAGTGGGTTACATCTTATATGATAGTAGTGAAGTCTTGGTAGCACTAGTATCGGGCTAAAGTCAAATAACATAGTCGTTGAGTAGCATCCCCAGGAATCAATGTACCTCGGGAATTCATAGCTGGGTAGGTAATAGCGGAACCCCCGCCTATTATTATTATGCTCCAGTTTGAGTCTGCCTTACATGAGTTAGCTGTATAGACAAGCTCTGCATTGGTTTCATCCGTTTCAGTTTCAGAGATAGGGCATTGAGATCGGGAGCTAAGAGTGATATCAGTAGCCATCGCAGCTGAAGCTGCCCTTCTTTTAAGAAAGGCGGAACAGGGGCAGTACCACCAGTAACAGTACTAAAGGGATTCCACTTGTAGTGACTTGGCTTAGGCGTTGCTTGGCCGGAATTCTCAACAAGCTTACATTATCATCTCATAGAAGCAGCAAAATACATTATTACTAACAACGAATAAAAGGGGCCCCATTCACTCGATTTTGGAGAATGCAATGCCCTTGACCACCGACTCGGGAGGCTCTTAGCACCTTGTGTGGAGCTACCTTCCCTCAGACATTAGGCTAATAGGAATGTACTAGGTGTAATAATCTTTAGCATAGTTACAGGCGTTGAAACAAGGTGTCGTGGAGTATCTTCTTCAAAGGATAGGGAAGCTATGTCTGTCTTTACATAAATCTTTCATTGGTGCTCGAGAAACTCAGATGATAACGAGATAAATGAAAGTGAGCTTTGAATTGTGCATATCCAACCAAGAATACCATATTTCAAGCCTTTCTATCAGTAGGATCAACCTCCACTTTTTGGATCAACCTATACTGTTGCATGATGGGCAGTTCGTTTTCTCCTTTATTTGGGGTTAACGCCTTCGTTCATAACAAGGTAGCCATAGGGTCACAGTAGGCTGGATTGAATCCTTCCCACTTCCCCTTTCTTTTGGTCGGTCCTCCTCAATACCTTTCTATTATTGTTTACATTATGCCTCTTGCTTTTGCGTACTCATATGTGCTTTTTCCACTCCCATTGCTCTACTAATCTCATGGGGATGATGACCTGTAAGAATACGCATGATAGTACTATTCGCCAGAGCACCCTAAACCGGCAACCAAGCAACTGCACCAGCCCCTACTTAGTTTTCTAGCCATAACAGAATTAACATAGGAGCGATCGATTACGATAGCTCGACCAGCAATGACATTTCTTTTCTTCCTTCTTCACCTCCCGATTCTTATGCAACTGCTCCAGCTCCTAGAGAAGATAAGTAAGAAACTAGGGCTCGAAAGCCGCCTATTCCATCTCTATCCCTGCCAGCTATAATGAAAAGCAGAAAACCATATAATGACTTTAATGGCATTTAATGGCATCGGTCTTATCCGTGCGTCTATGAATCCAAACCTCCCAAACACCGTTCTTTCGTGGATTGACTATTGGATTATTCCCCCCCTTCCTAAAGTGCCAAAGCAGATTTCATAGCAGCTCCTTCTCGGCATCAAGTCAAGACAAGACCGACCCTGGAAAAGAAAGGTTTGCATCCACCTCAGGCATTCAACCACAGGAAACAGCCATGCGATTACCTTATTACTGGCTTATCCGCGAGGGACCAAGCCTATAGATCATACCTATTACACTGTATGAACTCAAGCAGCTTTACCATTTGACTTCCATCCTGACATATCTTATCTGATTGCCCAGCTTTACCATTTTCCATTTCAAACACGCTTGGCTTGCTCGGAGAGGAAAGAAAGCGGAAGCTAAAGAAAGCTCGAATGACAAGAGAGGAAAGCGGAAGGAAGCTAAAGCTCGAATGACAAGAGAGGAAAACGAGGAAAACAACACCAACTTGCTAACTAGCGTACTTGCTAACAAAGATACTTGCCCTTTTTGAGCCTATCCAATACCCAAGATTCCAAAAGGGCAGGCAGAGGGAAAGGAAATGGCGAGGAGCTGAAATGGGACAAAGACTTCCTGAGGCCTTAGCTTACCAATCCAAAAGAAAGACAGAAGGCGAAATTCTCTTACTACTGGCATGGAATTCGGTTTCTCACAGGAAGCAGGAAAGAGGACCCGGTGGAATCTGCTCTTGGTGCCATTGAACTTCTTGTATCTCCCGCTTGCTTTCATTCAAAGTCACTGGCCAGGAGAGAAAGCTCAAGCATATGCCTATACTTATCCCTGTAATTGTATTAAAGAGAACGACATGCCTATATTTTCCTTCAAGCTTTACTTAAGAGAACGACATGCCTATATTTTCCTTCAAGCTTTACTTGGGAAAGATTCCCATTTTCTAACTTCCTTGCTCTAGCCCGCCGCTCTATGATATTCTAGCTATAGACCCAATCGGAGAATCTCTTATCCTTTGCCTAGCCCTTGTTCGTGTTGCCCGCTCTAACCCTATCTCGTTAGCCTTCTTCTTACTTACTCTCTGACTCGTCGCCTCTTCGTTGCAAGCGGATGTGCGATATACAGCAGATCAGCAAAAACCTATATGCTAAGCAGCTTCTTATGGGACTGCGGATATACTCCTGGCTTTAGCTTACAGAGCAGTGGCTTGTAAGAAAATCCCAGCACTCTCACTAATTCCGCAGCTTGCCATTTTCAGAGTGCTTCCTGCAAGCTATCATTTGCTTTTGCACGAGAATCAGCTATCCCTGAGGAACTGCTTTATAACAAGTAGAAAACTAGAAAACGAGTATAAAACTATAACACCTAAACGGCTTATGGTTGGTCTTACACTGACTTTCTCACCACCACTAGATGCCCTTATTATTTGGATTAAGGCTAGTGAGAAGACTGAGATGAAACATAAATATAGCCTGCTAGAATAAAGACGGAAGGCTGTAGAAGTAACGGATGTTTATGGGAGCATTGACGCAAAGGAGTTTAGCTTAGTTCCCGATCTCGTGTTACCCCCGAAGTATAAAGTCCCCGAGTTTCAAAAGTCTAATTGGGCTGGATGCCCCTCAACTCACTTAGCGCTGTACTGTCGCAAAATGACGGGGTATACTTATGATGAAAAACCACTAATCCACTGCTTCCAGGACAGCTTATCGGGATCAGCATGGAAATGGTATGTTAAGTTAGATCGTTCGCTCATCTACTACTGGGCAAGATTTGGCTCGTTCCTTTATGGTACAATACAAGCATGTGGTCGACATGGCTCCAGCATGTCTTGGATTGAGCTTTCACTCCAGAACATAGAGAAGAAGTCGACCGAAGAATTCTAAGAGTATGCCCAACGATGGCGAGATCTAGCTGCTCAAGTTCAGCCGCCTTTGACGGAAAAGGAGATAACAGTAATGTTTGTGAATACCCTTCACCGGTAAAGCTCTTGGGAAGTGCTACCAAAAGCTTAGAGTATATGGTAATATCGGGAGAAATTCTAGAGACAGCTATCCAAAGTGGAAGAATGGAAGAATTCTAGAGACAGCTATCCAAAGTGGAAGAATGGAAGAATTCTAGAGACAGCTATCCAAAGTGGAAGAATGGAAGTATAAACCACAAGCACCAAACGTGTCGGACCTCCTAAAAGAAAAGAAGGGGAAGCCCGCAATATCAGTCTGCAACTAATCAATTCCGTTCCTCGAACATACGCAGAAACTCATAACCTCTATCGGCCATCTCAGTCAGGTTCGTCACCAAGCAATCCACGACCACCAAAGCCATAGCTGCTAAGGCGAAAATGAAACCCCATCCCGATGTCATACACAGAACTCTACCCTCCCGTTGCTGAAAAACCATTTAGTAGCCCCTGTCTATGTAGAGCCGTTTCACCCTCCATACCCAGCAGCATGGTATGATGAGAATGCCCGATGCAGCTATCATTACAATGTTGTTGGACACAGCCTCGATAACTCCACGGCGCTAAAATCGAAAGTAAAGAATCCATCTTCTTAATGCTGAAAGTAGAAAATCCATCTTTCTTATTAATGCGGGGCTTCTCTCCTTTGGGGATGAACAAAAACCGAGCGAGCGTGAATGCAAATCCTTTAACGAATCACTGCGGAGGATCTTTTCATGCTGTTGAGGGTAAATGAGAAGGTAAAGATCAAGACAAAGGTAGAGGAAGCTCCATTCGAAAAAGGTATATTACTTGTATAATAAAGTAAGGAATACTGGTCTGGTCTCTACCTAGTTCCAAAAGACAGAAGATGTAATAACGCCACAATGAAGAAAGGATAGTTTCCGTTGAGTCGACAACTTAAGATGCTATTTCCAGAGTGTCATCCGTGTCCTCTACCTCGGGGGTCTATTGCTAAGGAATCAGTCAGTATATTAATGGGGCTTTCCTTGTTAAGTAAGTATATTAATGGGGCTTTCCTTGTAGGTTTCGTAAGGTTGAAAGTCATTTGTATTGTCGAGAGGAAGATTACTCCTATCGCCATGAATAAAGGACTTGGGCCCAAGAAACAAGTCGTCCAGTGCTAAGGCGAGAGTTGTGGAATGATTTGTTGCTTTTTATGCGAGTTATCAGATATCTTCATAGCAAGAAAGATCCGTATTTCTTTACTCTGCGCTCGCCTCTAAAGATTCAATGGAATTCATAAGTTCAAGTAAAGGGGTATTATATAGAACAAGTCATTCTTGGGGAAGAGGTGGAAGTTGCCATTAAGTCTGAAGTAACGGTGAAGTAGGCTTTAGCTCCTCAGCTATGAAGTCATTGTCCCGACTCCTTGTCGTTGCGTAGAGAGGTTATTGGCTGTTGCAGTAAGATCAGAAGACTAGTTAATAATTTCGTAAATAAGATGGATCTTCAGCAAACAGTTCTGCAAGTCGAGTTCTTGTCGGGGAATCAGAAAGGGAAAGGGAAGCTATGTATTGACTTTGTTTCTATACAACCTTCTAGATATCTTCATCCTCATCTTATCTTTCTCACGGTGGAATAATCTGCGCAAAGGGGAGTTCTAGTATTGTCTGCAGCAGAATTGCCAGTAACAGTTCTGGATCATATGCTATTACTGGCTTTGAAGCGAGGTGTCAATCAGTTGCATCCGTTTGTCTTAGAGAATCGTGTATCTAGAACGAAGAGGTTAAGCGGTAAGTGAACGAGTGCCAAAGTCAGCCGAAAACAGGTGCATTAATTAAGGGCACAGGACTAGCTCAAGAGAAGATAAAGCATCCGGAGTAGAGCAACTGAGTAGGGGAGAAATAGGTAGTAGGGGAACCTATGCTTTAAGTAAGAAAACGGGGATTCTAACCAGAGTTACTGCCCCCAGATTGAATCTTTCCTGTCGATAGGTGAGCCTGTCTCCACAGCACGTTAGCCTGTCTCCACAGCACAGCTCTTTTTAGGTAGGATGGATTCTTCTCGATGTCACATACTAAGAGAACTCGAGTCTTCCTCAGTCGATCGAACAGAACAGCACTCCGGCCTTGATCTCACTTCAGGCATAAAGAAAGACCGACCCTTTCTCTACAATATACTCGGGTGTTTTTGATATCATGAATTGAGCTAGCTGGAATTCTCTGTCCTTAACGACTTTCATTCTCTGTCCTTAACGACTTTATTTGATTACTCGCTAGTTCGTTTAGTATGTTTGCTAATCTGGCCCCGGATTTATTCTCCTACTTAGCCGAGTTCTGTGTATTTCACTCACTTATTGGTCTGTGTATACTAATGATTGATTGTATTGCTTGTTTCAAACCAAACCTAGCCCAGCTGTACCTTAGCCTGCACCCTCGTCCAAGGTCTCTGTTCTAATGAAACTGTAGCCATCGCTGCCAGCTAAAGCAATAATTGATAGAAGAATTGTCATTGGTTCCAAAGCTAACTAAGTAAGAAAGAGAACTGGCACTGAGGAAACAATCTTCAGAAGAGAATTGTGGCACTGTCCAAAGGGAGTAGTGTAAGTTAGTTTGTGAATAAGTATTTAATAGGCAGGCGTGTTGTTTACTTCCAATTATGGAATATGTCTACTATACAGGCTTAACCAGTGATTCTATCTATGATTACACTCGAACAGGAATCAACTTCCATTATTTTCTTCGATGTTTGCTCCCAAAGAATCAATTCATTCTGAAGCTATAAGTATTGCCAGGCCCAGCAGCTACCTTTGACTTTGCGTGCTTGGCTTTTGACCTTTGTTGTTGTAGGTAGAGGTATGGGTAAGCGGGAAGGAAAGTCGAACAGGCCATTCGAGTTCCAGAAGAGACTGAATGCTAAACAGCCTAAAGGGAAAGTTGGAAGTTCGAGAATAAGAATCATCATGTGCGGGAAGGGAACAGTAGTTAGAGTGGAAAGGGAAGCTATTAGTTTCTTTATAAAGAATAGAGTAGACTTAACATTGGCATAATAGCCGCCAAGTAACTACTCATGTTACGCGGCAGTGAGCCTTTCCGATGATGAAAAACAGGTGATAAACGAGTGATCTTTACGCTATACCGAGACAGTATATGAAACCCAATGGAACTTCATATAGGAGAATGTTGAGAAAGATAGAAGCAACATAGTTTGAAGCAGAATCATGAGCTGGGCTCGGGTATGATAGAAAGAAGTCACTAACCCAGTACCTGGGCTTGGGTATGATAGAAATAAGTCACTAACCTAGTACCTGGGCTTGGGTATGATAGAAAGAAGTAAACATTCACTAGGTATTATATAAAGAAGTCACCAAAGAGCCTGAGGATAGAGAGTCAAGGGAAGGAACCATCAAGGGAAGCGGGAAGTTCTGAGTGGAATTCTTCAGCTATAGCTAGGTAAGTTAGGATATGAATGAGGGTTTTGTTGCCAGTGTCTAGTACTAATAGGGATGGTTGCCAGAGAGGTCGGGTACTTGGTTGGAAAGAAAGAAATTCCGTATTGGGCAAGGGTGGAAGACGTTGCTTGGCCACTCCTTAGGGACATTCTGAAATTACTAGTTGTGAGTGTCAATAACTTACTATAAGGCACTCCTACTTATTAGTTGCATTCCGACTTTCTAGTTTCCTCAGTGCCAATTCCATTCCATTCTTAGTTTCAGTAGTGTCATTCTAGTTGCCTCTGTGGGGAGTTAAGGTTTTATACCTCTTAGTTCAATTCTATAAGTTAGCTAACAAGGCTTATACCCACTAGCTCACCGACCGGCACCAGTACCTGTTACCCACTAGTTCATTCTGATACAGATTTGTGACTTCCTTGCTTCATTCTTAAACTACTTAGTTCTATTCTGCAATTCCTACTTGAAGGCTCGGAGTAGTAAAGAGAGGCAGGTTTGGAGACATGGTTAAGACTGAAAGCAGGTAGTGCTGGTTTGCTTCTTTTTGTTAGTGGTTGCATTCTAGCTTCCCGCCCCGAAAACGAATCCTGTTACTACTGAGCTCCAGTCTATGCTTGTAGAGTGGAATTCTGAAACTACCTAGGTTGGTTCTGAGTCTACGTAGCTATAGCACTGGGTTGATTCACCAAGCAACTACTAATGACCGCCAAGTAACATAGTAAGTGTAGCGGCAGTGTTGTTTTTGCTACTAACGTGCCGCGGTAGGAGTTGAGTTAAACGGTAGCGAGCTAAAAACCCTGACCTGGCTGCATTCTTAGTCTGCGCCGAGTGTAGCTATAGCACCGGTTTCATTCTTAGCTAGTAGTTTCTTGTTTCTAGTTTGATTCAACAAGCTACTACTAATGTAGCGCGTTAGTGTTATTCCGACTACTGAGGTCAATTCTGTAATTGATACCTTACATCAGGGAATTGATACCAATGCCTTTAGTCTGTGACTTATGAGTTCAATTCTGAAGCTACTGATTGGTAGGCTTACTATCTAGCTCACCATATGACAAACTTCAAACAAGTAGTCGAACCTATAGACCCTTGTCGAACCTTTACCTTAAAGCAACCGTGCACTCAACTCAATTCACTTGTTTAGATAGCTATAGCTCAATCCTTTTCGCCTACTTTCACTGAAAGGAGTCTCTTGAGTAGGAGAAGGATTAGAAGATGGATCCAAATCCTAAGCAGAAGAAGCTTTGAGGCGAGGTGTACTAATGAGGGTTTAGATTGAATCGGTAACACTTCGGTCGAGTTGCATCCTAAATGTAATCCTATATTAAGAAGAGAGATTTGGATAGTGCTTTTTGTATACTGTGTGTCTACTGAGCAGGTACATAAGAATGATCTAGACTTTTCCTGCCTACTTGTATTTCTTTCCTGCCTACGAGCTTGATTGAAGTAATTAGTAACAGACCAATAAACGAGGTATTGAGAACGAAAGCAAAGAAAGGTAGCCTTGGTATCAGTAGTTGGAGAATGAAAAGAACAACTCCAAATCTTATAGTTGTGTGCATAGTAGCGGAACGAGATGCAGTCAAGTCAGACTTGTTGTCGTTGGTTGTATTCCTTGTTTCTTTGTGCAGTGTTTTAGCCTCGTTGTGCACAGTTGATAGCCCAGTTATTAGTTCAAGTATTAGAGCTCGTATTTGAATTCCCGGTTGCTAGCTCAGGTCTTGTTAGCGCTTGTTCCATCTCTACTGATAGTAGTTAAAGTGAAGTGATGGTTGGAGAATTCTATAAGGTAGTCTTGGGCTTAAAACGGGAGTAGCAGGCTCATAGGCAAGGCAATAAAGTCAGATTCCGGTTCCTTAGTGTAAGTACTAGTTTTGAGTTAAAGTAATTAGGCACTGTTCGATTCTCTAGTGCACAGGAATTGAGTGACTACTAAAAAGAAGCGAGCTACTTACAAATAGGCTTGCTATGCTCACTTTTCTTCTTCAATTACTAACTATCGGGCATAACCCACGGAGTAGTAAATACAGAAGATAACTCATATCTGTATAAGACTCATTTTGGTAGTGGTATGGGGCTGGAAAGTGGCGATAAAGAACTAAACCTCTATAGTAGTTGTAGCTTGGCCGTTACTTGGCGAAAACGGAAACCACCAATCCTGTCTCTTTTTCTGGCACTCCCTACTGGCATTCCTTAGCCCACTGTTGAAAACTTATACTACTTATTTGAATTCTGATATGAAAGTGGAAGCCTTATACTTACTTATTTCATTCTTGCTTGTTTGCGGAGTTTATTATACTCCTTCCGCTACTTCTGATGTTCGATTGTCAGCCTTATTGTTAGCTAGCTTCAAACTTCCCCTCGTTAGCTTCATCTGTTAGTTCGAGTTAGAGGCTTATTAGTTATTCAACATGGCAAGCCTTATTGCCCTGACTTATAGTCTGACCCAGGCCTCTCAGAGGTTAGTCTGGCACCCGGAAATTGAAGCCTGACTTGTTTGTTTAATACTTATTGCCTCTTGGTTAAAGCTTCGGCTCCTCGCTGATAACTAAAGCTTTTCAGAATGGACCTAGCGGCATTAAGGCTTTGACTCATAATATAGAGAATGAATACGGATTTCCGAATAGCGTATTTAATGGATAGAATACAGAGTAGCGCCAGTAAGAGCATTAGATTCAAATGAAAAATCATTGAACTCGAAACAGAGGATCAAACTGCAGCTTCTAAGACAGCAACTAAGAACTCGGGTTTCCACTGGTGCTTCTAATACTTGAATCAATGCCAACAAGACCCACCCCTATAACAAGGATTTATACCACTGATCCCACTCTTGCTTTCCTCGTTTTAAAACTGACATTACTTATTTGGATTCTGATTCCTAGGCTCTTAGCACCTTGCTTTCGCCCCTACTAGCTTGTCCTTGCCTACTATCATACACCACAGATTTGCAAACAAACATTGCCTCATATGCTTCTTAATATACTTATGCCATTCCTGTGGAAAGAGCTCTTCAATGCCTATGGTACAGCTAACGGATCACAACAATTAGGTTCGCGCGAGCCCCATCAGCAGAGCAGAGGATTACTTACAGAGATATGGGGCTTTTACTCCTCGGCCGCATTCTTGAACTTTAGTGTTTCAAACCAAAACTCCCGTTTCTCTTTCTTTAGCTCAGCCACTAGTCTTACTTCACTTTACTGTAGCTCGGGCTTACTCTACTACCTATTATTCTACCTATCCGAGGTTTCAAACTACCTCTCCTTCCTCCGAGCCCGCCTCTACCTTCTAGAATTCTGACTCTCCTGACTATAGAACCGATACTGCTCTATCTCATCCTGTAGCTCGAGTTAGTACCTTACTTTACTGTATTATAGGCCCGCTCCACTTCTTTTTTCAGGCTATAGTTACTGAACCTGATCCTTACTCGCTCGTTTGCAAACTGACAATACCGTCCCAAAGCCTTACTAGTTATCTCACCAGACCCAGCTACCCTAACATTGGATCAAACTTCAACTAAAAGGACCTTAAGCCTTACTCTCTGGGTAATCAATCTTGCTCTTTAGCTGCGTTACCGCTCCTTTATCTTAGGCTTATTTCCTGCTCTACCACTCCTTTATCGCCGGCTTATTTCCTGCTCTACCACTCCTATGGGTTAAGCTTCAAACTGGAACTAATGCCTTCCAGTCCGCTACCCTGGCATCTAAGTCTCCCTTTCTTTCTCAGGTATTTCATGGTACCAGAGTCAACTTCGCACACACTTTTCTCAGATCATTATCATTAAAGACAATACTTCTATTATAAGTCACTTTTGTATCATAAGCGGTGCACAAGTACTGAATAGAGGTGGTTCGTGTTTTCTGTGTTCAATCTAGATTCTATGGGTGTTAAGTCCACTTTCTATTCTAAAGCTATCGAAAATAATGCATTGGATGGATGCCCGGGCATTGAGAAGGAAGGACGCTTTCAAAGGCGAAAGGCCATGGGGAGAGAGAGCGTCTGTGATCCATGGATCTCCGATCGGGAAACCATATCCAAGCTCCGTGGCTAGTCTGCGCTCTTTGGACTTTTCAAACTTAGCGAACTGAAACATCTCAGTAGCTAAAGGAAGGAAAATCAACCGAGACCCCGTTAGTAGCGGCGAGCGAGAGCGGAACAAGGGTTTCAATCCTCAAGCAGTTTCATTCAATGTGGATTGGATGATGGAAAAACCAGCTAGCAGCAAGCGTAGGCAGTCTTGCCTTACCACGCCCTACAGAGTTGTACAAAGTCAGCAACCGCTTTGGGGCGCAAGCGTAGGCAACACAGGACTTACGTGGTGGGGCGCGCAGTGAACTTGTTTCATAAAAGGTTGGAA
>NW_027020784.1:60000-66249 GCF_036884655.1 Musa acuminata AAA Group
GTAGGCTTGACCTTTGTGCCCTTTAAGAGAGGAAGGGTGCTTGCTTGGCTTGTCGGTTTCTCAAGTAAGAGGTCAGCAGTAGCAACTTGTCTAAGACTTTAACTCGAACAGAAGGATACTCGTCTCCAACAACAATAACTGGAATTGCCTCCTGGTATAGAATTGATTCAAGTGTCGAACATAACTTCTCTCATCGCCAACACCACTTGAAACTGATCCTTCTATAGCTTATTCTTCTTATAGAGTTGATACTTTCCATCTGCTGCTTCATCCGGGCATGAGGCTTCTGGAACAATACTGTCAACTGTATCCGATTTGGTCTACTTAGCGCTTGCTACTTTACTTGAACTTGACGAAACCTACTAAACTCTCCCTTCAGCCATGAACAAAGGACTTGTTGCGCCTAATTCATTATTGGGTTTTGGGCTCCGCTCCTGCCGCTAGTCAATTCATTTCAACAGCTTTTAGGGTTTCTTATATCAAGGATGCTCAATAAATGTGCCATTAAGGTGAAGGTAAGGCTGAAGAAGGCTATTAGACTATACCGCTTGCTTCTCTTGACCATAAAGATTGTAGTCATAAATGCACTATAGGAGCTTACAGGAGACAAGAATAGAGTTGTTTCATTAAATACCTTATCCAGAGAAGAAGACCTGTCCTTTGTATCTAATTCGAAGCCCGAGTTGACGACAAAGCAAGTTTTCCCAACCCTGCCCTCTCTTGCTCTGTCAATTGAAACTACGTAAGATCTTGATTCCCTTTCCGACCTCAACTATGGCTCGACTACTATACTGGTTGGGGATTTCACTACCCAAAGAGATTCATTCCGTAGACTCGGTAAAGCCTTTCACTACTCTGTCCACTACTACTGATGAAACAAGGGATTCAACTCAGTATTTATCAAGAACCCGCCTAGTCACTGTCACTAAACCCCGGAAACAAGGCTCCCATTCCTGTTGAAAAGCCTCTAACTAAGCACCCTGCCTCAAAGCCTCCAACTAAGTACACCTCTACTGTTACTACTGAGTTTTATTCTTTGACTACCAATCTGTTACTACTGAGTGGAATTCTTAGCCCCTACCCTTACTACTGGAATTCTTAGCCCCTACCCTTACTACCGGGATTTTTGATAGCTTCGTCTACTTAGCCAGTACTACTTGTTTGGGATTCAACTCTAAAACTACAGGCTCGGCTCTGTCAACTAATAAGAATAAGGGAACAGTTTCAAATACTCTCCTACAAATACTAAGCATTGGTACGAATCTCTATTCACTGTTTACTGAAGCGACTAGCCCTTTCTACTTTGGAACTCACTCCTACTGTTCAATCCGGTGTGAAAGCCAACAACCGAACCTACTTCTTATAGAGGCCTCGACCTAGAGCTACTGCTTTGACTTCTCCTTTGGCTTAGGGCAGCTTCAACCGAGACTTTAGTACTTATAGCTTCCTCGCCTGTACTTAATTAAGTATCTGATCTAGCTCCTGCTTCTATCTCTAACCTAACCTATATCCTAATTCTGTTTCTTCTGGTTTACTATATAAAGATAATATAGAATTTCCCCTACTATTTCTCTACTGTGTCTGTACTGAGTAGGTACATGATAAATCTCTCTTTGTTTTCGCCTTTGTTTCTCAATTCCTAAGGTGTTAAGTATACTCTCAAACTCTATTCTTTAGAAAGAACCTACTCGCTTGCCCACTAGCGAACCCCACCTCTAGTGTTAACGCCTACCTTGACTCTGGCTCATCTAACTCAATCAACTACTACAAAGGCAAAGAAAGGAATTAACTACATAATAAAGAGAGGAGACAAGCGTATACTACAGTACTGGCACCCAACCTCTAATCTAATGTTTGAGCATCCGACCCGGCCTCAACAATGGCTCTGTACTCTTGACCCTAAAACAACCTAACTCTGTCTCTTTGAACTCCACTCAGTTAGTGCTTCTGCCTAGCCTCAAAGCCGATACTTTCTTCTTTAAGAACTATGGATTGGATTGCTCTGATAACTCTCCTTGCTTCACTGCATCCCTACTTCCGTAACTAAGGGACCGGTCTGAAACTCTCACTCGAACAGGACTACAACCCTGCTGTCAACAAAGAAAGTTATGGCTCATCTACCAAAGTAAACTAATACTGTTATGGCTCATCTACCGGAATTAGGACTTTCATTTCACTTTCATTATATCTTATATATAAGAGAACAGAAGAGCTCCGATCCCACTCCGATCCTAACACTCAGGTAGAAATTCCCCGCAGCTATAGTATAAGATAAGAATTCCACTAGTAAGCATCAGAACCAAGTCCTGTTTGCTCGGCTAAAGTTGTTACAAGTCCTGTGTCCGCCTGTTTTCGTTCCTTTCTCCGCTAGTTTTAAACAAGTCCTGTGTTCGTATACCTGTTTTCGTTCCTTTCCCCTTAGTGAAAGAATCAAAGATAGGTAATTCATTAAAGAAAGGAGGGCAGTTCTGGTACAACTACAGGTATGAGATCGGTAGCTTAAGAGTTCAAAGCACTAGTTCTGAGTTTACACGGCGAATTGGCACCCTTCAGTTGAAAGGCAAGGATAGGCAGGTCGAAGCCCAAACTCCAGAATTGATATCGAGAAGGTCAGTTTGCAACTAACAACTAAGGTCTGATACACAGGAATGCAAGGCGGCAGTTCCATACTTAAAACAAGGACGCGGATCAGCAGCTAAAGAATGAGGAGCCAGGGGGTCTATAGGCATTTTTCGAATCAAATACAGTAATAGCGGTTTGATGGATAACAGTTCCAATAAAGAATATTCGTTCTAAGATATAGAATAAAACCAAGGAGGGACATACCGATAGACAGGAAAGGCAGAATGGGAACGGCCCCCGGGAATAAAGAATTCAATTGATTGTTCCGAACCTTCCTTTTGCATTTCATCCTTGTTAGCTTTTGGATTTAGTTTGATTAGGCACTGGTGAATGACTTGTTTTTATGTTAGTACTCGATCCACCAGACAAGACGACAAGCTACGTAGACAAAGTGGAGTGACAAAAGCTAGAATCGGAGGGAACTCCAGAAATATGTTCTAATGAGAGGAAACATGAGTACTACATAACTGTAAAAGAAAGGAATTGTTATAATAAGTCCTGTGTTCAGGAACTAACTATTTCATATTCATATAATATACTGCTCACTCGATTCATCACAGTCTACGCCGGTATCCGAACTAGTAAGTGTGGTAAGGATTCCTTGCTTGACGGAAACTCTTCCTAGTGTATTGGGTTCGTGTGAAGATATGTGATTAAAGGATTAGGGTGAAAGAAGCGAAAAAAGCACTTTCCATGTGGGTGAATCAGGCCACAGATCATATGTTAGAGTCAGGGTAAAGGGATAGAATGGTTAGAGTCAGGGTAACGGGATATAATGTAGTGATGGGGACGATGGCGAACTCAATCAGCTAGTCTCTATTATTGGGTGTAATAATTCTGATATTTAGTAAGTAGGGGCTCAATTATATTCGATATACTAACTATGATCAAGGGATCGGTAACAGCCTTAGTTTTCAAGTGAGGCGCGAATGCGAATAGCTCTTTTTGATATGATCAAGGGATCGGTAACAGCTTTCGTTTTCAAGTGAGACGGCGAATAGTGCTTTTTTAGGCTAAGCGAATAGAGCGCTTTTTTAGGCTAAGAGGTGAGAGCTTTGGAGAGTGCGTTAGCCGGGCAATAATCAATATATTCTATAACTGTGCCAGCCAATTGCTATGGTTAATTCCATCGAGCAGGCCTAAGGTCATAAAGGCCGGTAAATAATCAATGGATTCTATAACTGTGCCCATTGCTGCTATGGGTCTATTTAGGTTCTTCTCTTTATTGGATGAACGGGTAGATTCAGTCCTATCACAGCTTTACCACAGTACTTGTTTCAATCATGTCCCCTACTTTAGATGATGTGCACGTCATATTCTTTCCCTGCCTGAAGAAAGCCAAATTCCATTCTTTCTCCTTGAAGCGCCAACCCAGCTTTCCGGGATTGGGTTGTAAAGAATCATAATGTAGAGAGAGGGTCCCTTCTATGAAAGGGCTTATATAAGTATAGTACAGGTGGAGAAAGGGTTTATATAAGTATAGTACAGGTGGAATGGAATCAGTATTAGTATATGTTGGTTCCGATATGTGATTAAAGGGTTGCTTCCTTTCCCTCAATGGTGCTAGCTGCCCTGCGCCGACTGCTGATATGTGATTAAAGGGCGTCTAATTACAACGTTAGATGAGCGGGAATGCTCTTAGGCAAAATGCATTGAAAAAGGGGGTTATTTCCATTAACCATATCACTATAGAGGAGTTGAACCTAAACGAAGCGAAAAGGGGTGGTAGGGGCGTGGAACTAGCTCCTCTTGTAGTTGAACTCATTATTGTAGTGGAACCCATTCTTGTAGTGGAATTAATTAAACCACGCACCTAGGAGCAGGAACTGTAATAATCTTAAATACGAACAGAAGGAGCACATGGTTAGTTACCTCTTCTATCTCACGAACACCAAAATGTAGTAGTAGCTTGGCGCCCCCACTTATCCAAAAGTAAAGCTATCCGCTTGCCGGTATATATAAGTCTCTTCTTCTCCCCTGATACAGCAACATCTAGACCGAGTGAGGCTCCAGAATACATCTATTGTAATAGAAAGAGTGGAGCAGGCGTAGTACTTGTTTATCTGGCTCCAAGGTATCAAACAACAGCATTGAACCATTCCAGGAATTTCATCTAGATGGTTACTCACATATAAAGATTAGTCCGTCATTTTAGATACCGAGTATGGAAGATCAATCTGGTAACAGGACACTCCAAAGCCTGCAAAGGAATTAGATCGGATCGAGTAGTTATAGGTCGAGCAGTAAGACCTGCAATACTATTCTGAAAGTGGAACAGGGCGAACAAGAAGACAAGAAGTAACAACCAACCCCTTTTCGTTGTTTAAGCCACCAAGCTACTACTCAAAAAGCCAGAATTGGGCAAAACTCCATTAATATGTGTTAACCTGTTGTTACCGAGTCCGACAAGCAACCACGGATGGCCAAGTCTACTTAGCAACAACTACTGTTCTTCATCGGCGTTAGTGAGCTCAGGCGTAGAAAGAAGTCAATAAACAGCTTACCCATCTTTTGAATCTAATTCCACATCTTCGAATTCTTCTCCGGATCCTTATCCCACTTAAGATCCTTATCCCACTTAAGATCCATATCCATCTTATGCTTCCGCGCCAACTCCTGGATACTTGACTTCCGCAGTGGAGAATGAAATGAAACCAATAACATCTAACTTTAGTGAAGAATTCCATTGAGAAGCTCCAAGCGCGCCTACCTTTCCTCTGGACTAGAGCATCTCATCTAATTGCAGAATGAGATTGAAATTGAAAAGCATCTGATCTGGTAGACTCGAAAGTCACTTAGGATATCCCTATCCCTCTATGGCTCTTTCCACTAAGTCAGATCTTTCCCTTCTATTGAAACTAAGTCTGATCTTTCTGCCCTTCCCGCACATTCCCTTAAGGCTTATATATAAGCCAGTACTTTATTCCCTTAACCCTGCCCCTAGTCGCTTGGTGGATTGATTTCTTTCAAAGAGGAAACTCGGTTTAGCCTTTTTCCTTGCCATCTGACCCGCAATAGGCCAAGCAACTACTAACGTTGCGCGGCAGGGCCGCTCCACTCTTTTCATTACAAGTCCTGTTTTTTGGAGCTTAACTGTCTTCGTATATGTTTTCACGGTCATAGAAGCAAGGAATGTATATCCAAGCGCCCGGTGATAGTTCCGGAGTAGGAGAGGAAGTGAGGGCATCCCAAACCCTGGCACCACCTTTGGCCGAGAGATAAGGAATGTCATTCAGGTAAAGCATCTTATTTCTTACGGACTTTCTACTTAACCCAGTAGTGGGCATGAGAAAAGAGGTGATATCCAAACTTGATCCTACATAAGAAAGCCAACAAGAATAGAGTAATAGGAAAGAGTAAAGTAAGCTTGAAAGGTAAAGGAAAGGAAAGGTGCTGAAAGCCTTAGTTCAAAGAGTCAGAGGAGAGGCTTTGAAGCTATAAGTAAAGAAGTGGGTTCGGGTGTTAGTCCAGTAGTAGTTGTCCTGTTCGAGTTTGATCTTATTAAGAAGCCGAAGCCGAGTTGACTCCCCGACGAGTAAGGCTCTAGATCAGTAGCTTAAAGAATCGAAGTTTCATCAATCGTTGTTTGATTCCCATAGTAGTTAGTGACTTTATTATAGGGTAGTT
>NW_027020785.1:12500-17500 GCF_036884655.1 Musa acuminata AAA Group
ACAACTCAAAAGATAAAGAAGTATCGTTAATTTCTTCATGCTCGTTCCAAGTTCGAAGTACCATTTGTACAAATAAGAATCCCCTTCTGATCTCTTCTTCATATAGATAGATATAGGATCTATGGGGCAATTACTTAGAAGTACATTTTGTGCAACAGCCCTTCCTATCTGATAGAAAAGGATCCCATGATCCTGAACCGATCTTACCTGGGATCGCAAATCCCAAGTTTGTCTATGAAGAGCTAATCTAATTGTATTAGTTTCTATAATTGATTTCTTCTGTGTAATACTAATTGATAGGGCCTCATTGATAAGTGCTACAAGATCTCGTACATTGGAACCCATGGTTATGGACCCCAATCCGTTAGTATGGAACATTTTCTTTTCCAAGTGAAATCCCCTAGTATATGAAAGAATGAAAAAGTGCTTTCGTTGTTGCGGAATAAGAAGCCTTCGTATCTTAATGCATGTATTTAATTTATTCGGAGCTATTAGAGCGGGATCCACTTTTTGGGGAATATGAGTCGAAGCAATAACAAGAATATTTCTAGTGGAACATCTTTCACAATCTCTGGAGAGATAGTTCTCTAATAGACCGAGGGATAAGTAATTCGACTCATTCATATACAGATCATGAATGTTTGGAATCCATATTATGCAAGGAGACATTGCTTTTGCTAATTCGAATTGAAAGGTGATATCAAATCGGTCTATTTTCGGCGTCATATACATAGTTAGCAGCTCCGTATCAAGGTCATCATCAATATCGTCACTATCATCAATATCGATATCGTCACTATCATCAATATCGATATCGTCACTATCACTATCATCAAAATCGATATCATCAATAAAATAATCTTTAGGCTTGTCATCCGGGAACTTGTTCGGAAATACCGTAATGAAAGGAACATAGGGGTTTGTCGCTAGGTATTTGACCAAATAGGATCGTCCAGTTCCTATAGAACCTATCACTAAAATACTCCTAGAAGGGGATAGGGCTAAGCGGAGCGAAAAGGGTTTTCCATGAGATGGGAAATGAAAACTATTAGCCCCACACGAGGTTTGTGAATAAGTAATTGTCTGATAATGAGCAAGGAATATCCGTCTTTCTGCTAAACAGGATCCATTGAACTCATAATTCATTATATACTTGTCAACTAAGTATCGTAAGTAAATTGATCCCGGTTGTTCAATCATTTGATAACCAGAGTCATTCTTTGATAAATGATCACTATGAGTCAGACTCAATAGAATTTGATCAATCCTTTTTTCTGTCGTTAAGGTGGAGAACTGAACCAAGAATTCTCTTTCTTCATCATCAATCGAATCACTGTTCGCGACCCAGGATTCTATTTTCTCATCAATCCAATCACCGTTCACCTTTTTTCTTTTTCTTATCAATGAATGGATCTCTTTACTTGTACGACTTAGATGTCTCGTATTTCTCGAAAAAGTGATTCGATTGATGGGATTTGATTGATGGGATTTGGTATGATACTTATGAGATTGATGGGATTTGATATGATACTTATGAGATCGATGAGATTGATATTCAAATATTTCTTCCTAGAACGTATTGATTTGACCCCACAAGCGACCAATAGCATGTTGCCACCAAAAGCAAAACCCCGTATTTCTTCCAGAGAATCTCCTAATTGTTTCAGAACAACTAGAAAGAGATTCTTTAACCAGAAGAATTCAGTTCAGATGTAGGATACCCATCCAAAAGTTTTCGCAACTCAATCATGTATGATGGAATCATCAAAGATTTGATCTTTTCTAACTCTGTCTGTAACTCACTAGAGGCTTGGGAAACAAAGAGAAGATGTATACGAACGAGATATCCAGCAACAAGAAGAAGGGAAAAGATTGAATAGAGGAACTCCAACTCCCGAGCATTTGTTGATCTCAGATGTGTCCATATCAATGGAACGGGTGACTCATTATTTCGATGAATCATTTCTTCGGACAGAAGAAGATTCTGTAAACACTCCCTCGAAATCTCACTTATCAGACTCAAAATCTCACTTATCAGAGTCCATTGTGGAAGAATCTTCTGAGGAATTGGCCATGATATATCTGATCCATGCATAATATCATGAAAAATGGATACAAATTTGTGACTGCTACTTAGTATCGACAATGGGTCTGAAAAAGTATCTAAAAGGGTGAAATTTAGATATTTGCACTCTGTCAAAGTAAGGAACCATGGCATATATGTTTGGAACGGATTCCATTTTGTTTGGAACAGATTCCATTTTGAGAGATTTGAAAAAGCACTATCTCGTTGAAAGGTTCTATACATCTGCCGTTTCTCAACGCATTTCTTTAGAGAAAGACTCCGTTTTTTTTTCCTCTTTCCGGATGGTAAATATTTCTCAGAACATGGAGTGTGAATCAAACCCATGTTTGAATTGAAACTGAGATACCGATGCAAGTTCTTCCCTTCTGAATCAGATAGATTCATATCTGAAAGAGGCTGACAATAAGTTCTTCCAAAATTGACTCTTTGTTTCTCTGTTAGAGGTGTTGCAGAAATGTCTGCGATCGAGTAAATAGCTCTACGAACGAATGGCTCGGATCGAATTGGAAAACGGAAAGATTTGTACAAGTTATACGTTTTGTCACCACTTTGTGAAAATCTTTAGGTATGAATATGTTAGATACCTGTGACTCGATTGGTGAAATAGTCTCTCTCTCCAAAAAAATATGTTTTTTTTTACCGACGCACGAAGAAAATATTTTGTTGCGAATGAACAAGGTAGTGAGGAATTGTCCATATGTAAGATCATAATTATTGATACGGGTCTTTTCCACATAAAAAGGGAATCTTTTGTTACAATAGAACCAGAAGTGATTTGGATCATTCAAGAATCGAAGTCGATTTGCTTTATAAAAAGAAGATATCAATGAACTTCTATGAAATGGTTTCACGGGATTCAGCCAATTGTCTCGATCATGGAATATCATTGAGAAATAGGAATCCGTGTTATCAAAGGATTTCCTGCGATTATTTCTAGTATAGAATGAGTCAATCATCCACTCTGGTATCTTTTTGAACAAAAATGGTAATGTTGTTCCTCCATTGATAAAGAATTCCGGTCTTTGGGAAGTATCATGATCATCCAATAAGAAGGGTTTCAATTTATTCAAATGAACGATTTGAACACCTATTGATTCTAACAACTGATTGCGGAGTTGATCATTCGGACCTTTCAATTCACGGATGTGGATCTCGGACCTATGAATGGGGATATTCCCGATACTCACAAAGAAAAGGGGAAGTGACTTGGACAAAAGGGAAGTGACTTGGACAAAAAGGGAAGTGACTTGGACAAAAAGAAACGAAGTGACTTAGACAAATTTTGTTTGTCGATAGCCTCGGACCAATCAATCGAATATTGATTAATACGTAACCGATCGAACACTACTTGAAAACGGTTCTTCTGTTCAGAAACGAAATGTTCCAAATGTTCCTGGAAATTCTTGCTCTCATTGGACCATTTGTATCTATATACATCAGGATCCGATTCATGGATCTCTCGGTTCGAGAAAAAAGAGGATCAAACCATTTCTTCTGACTCTTTTTCAAATTCGATAAATGTTGGTTGATCGTATATTTCATTATAGTTATATGATTCAGAGTATCATTTCCTATTTGATCCCTTTGAATTCCATATTCGAAGTTGCGATCGGATCTATTCATTAAAAAGAATCGATTAGATACATTTCTTATGTACCCATAGGTGCTATATTGGATTTGAATCAGATTTCGGATCAATCTATATTGATTGACTGCCTCCATTATGTTGTTGCTAGCAAATACCGCTGTTTTTAGTTTTGGATCTTCCAAATCATTCCCGCAGTAGATCCGGACCGATTTTTTTCTGATCCTTCGATAAAAAGATTCATTCTCTTCATAAAAAAGAGGAGGTAGAACCAATAAAGATTTCTTTTTCGATTCATCTCTGGAGTTGAATACCTCATTCAAGAATTTTTTTTGATCCAACCCGTAGGAATCAATAGAAAAGGCAAATCCCTATGATACACCAGATCCGGCTCGGTTATTGATAGAGTGAATAGATCTGCCATTTCTTGAAATCTCTCTTCTGATTCAAATCGTGGTGTAACGTGTATCCCCTTTTGTTCCGGTCATGGAATAGATGAAATAAATCAAAAAATGATTTTTGTTCAAGAATGAAATCTTATTGGAACTGTCCATATCCGGTTCATCCTTCGGAACCATATCACATCCCGGATCTGATGAAATAGGATGAATTGAGACGGTATTTTGTAAATACATAATTATCTTGAATATATCAACCATTTCTTTATTTTCCAATCGCCTGAAGGGACAAAAGAAACATCTTGTTTTTTCTTCAAAAATTTCTGATCTCTAGTGGACCTCTCAATAGGATTCGAACCCAGATGAAGTTCTGACCATCTGTCAGAGAAAAAGAACGAATTGATCTTGTAGGATTCCAAGAAATTCTTCGATTTCTTCCGGAAGCAGATGATTATTCATCTGCTTCTCACGTTCCGTGAATAGCCGGGACATTGAGGAAGATCCAAAAAGGCATTTCGGGAATCGATCTGATTCTATCTCTGTTCGTTCCGTTTGAAGAAAGGAAGGATCCCAAAGAATCGATCTTTCTTTTAGTTGCTGAATGTCTGTTTGATCGATCAATGTGGGATATTCTGAATCCTCATTTCTAATGGAATCGAAATGATCTATGGATTGATCAGAAGATCCTTTCAATTGGCTAGAATCCCTTACTTGAACGAAAATAGATCTTGTGGAATCATATTGAATATTTGACAATACATTCCGTACCTTGCT
Organism: Musa acuminata AAA Group; assembly: GCF_036884655.1. NCBI lineage: Eukaryota > Viridiplantae > Streptophyta > Magnoliopsida > Zingiberales > Musaceae > Musa > Musa acuminata. The sequence continues at coordinate 17,344 of NW_027020785.1, forward strand.
AAAAAACCGATCCTTTTACCAACCACACATTGTCTAACCAAATCAAATTCTCTCTCGATACGTTCCTCAAAAAATCCGATTCGTGCTGATTCTTCCCCAACTAACGAAGAGATCTTGGCGGAATTGCCACATATGAAATTGAACACAATTTTGCAAA
>NW_027020785.1:22500-27500 GCF_036884655.1 Musa acuminata AAA Group
ATTGACGGAAAAGAAATTGCACGTGTCGAATGGATCAGAGAGGGCAGGGTTCCCCTACAAACAATTCGCGCTAAAATTGATCATTGTTCCTATACAATTCGAACTATCTATGGAGTATTAGGCATCAAAATTTGGATATTTGTGGACGAGGAATAATAGACCTTTATTTATCTTGCCATTCTGGCCAGTGATAGAACAAAAAATAACAAACTGTTTCATTCTTTTTCCGTTAAATCAAACAAAAATGAGCAATTCTAATTCTATAAGGTTGAATAAAAATTCGATTGACCATTTGTTATAATTGCTATGCTTAGTGTGTGACTCGTTAATTTTTCTTTAGAGTTTAGAGTTGGAATTAAAAAAAAATAGACTAAACCCTACTTAAACTTAATAACTATATAAAATAAATAAAAACAAAAATAAAAACAAAATAAACTAATAACCAACTTATTGCTTCGTATTGTCGAGATCCCAAGAAACAGTCACTATATGAGATGAGTGGATCAATCATATAGTTGCAGCAACTGCAACTAAAATCTTTTCCATAAAAAATCAGATTATGGGTTGTGAAACAAAAATAAAGGGATGTGGATAAATGGAAGGATGATAGAAAGAGAGAACAAAAATATCAATGATATATGATTCCAATATGTATGGTCTATGAATTACCTCATAAAGGCAATGTGATAAAGCATCAATACTGAATGAATATAAATAATATAAATAATAATAAAGAGCCTCGGGTTAATAAAAACTAAGGAGATTGACTCGAGAAGGAATTTTGTTGGGAGCTCCATTGCAGAGTTCAGGCCTAACCATTAACGGAGAAGCTATGGGAACGACGGAACCTGTGACTGCATAGGATTCTACTGAAAACGAATCCGAATAATTCATTGGGTGGGATGGCGGAACGAACCGAGAAAAAATTTATTTATTCTGAGAAGTCATGGGTTGACCTAGGAATAAAACAGTAAAGAGTAAATATTCGCCCGCGAAACCTTTATTTATTGAGATTACATTACAATATTTTGGCATCATTTGATAAGGGTAAAAATAAGGATCAAGGATCGTTATAAAATAAAAAGCATTATCTATAATTTATATCTATAAATATGCATAACATAAATATTCTAGCTGTATATCCTGTATATACATCTTCCTGTATAACAAAACAAATTCAATATTAATAAATGTCTTAGTGTATTAGTTTATTAAATACATGCGTATCTGTAATATTATTGAATCCTTTCATTCGCGAGGAGCTGGATGAGAAGAAACTCTCATGTCCGGTTCTGTAGTAGAGATGGAATTAAGAAACGACCATCAACTATAACCCCAAAAGAACCAGATTTCGTAAACAACATAGAGGAAGAATGAAGGGAATATCTTGTCGGGGCAATCGTATTTGTTTCGGCAGATACGCTCTTCAGGCACTTGAACCCGCTTGGATCACAGCTAGACAAATAGAAGCGGGGCGAAGAGCAATGACACGATATGCGCGTCGTGGTGGAAAAATATGGTTACGTATATTTCCCGACAAACCTGTTACAGTAAGACCTGCGGAAACACGTATGGGTTCGGGGAAGGGATCCCCCGAATATTGGGTATCCGTTGTTAAACCAGGTCGAATACTTTATGAAATGGGCGGAGTATCAGAAGCTGTAGCCAAAGCAGCTATTTCACTAGCTGCGTCCAAAATGCCTATACGAACTCAATTTGTCAGGATAGGTATGTAGAACTAAACAGTGTATTGAGGATGAAAAAACAACGGCAAGTTTATTTATTTCTGGACAGAGAATATTTCTTTTTTCCTTCATCCTTTGCATTAAAATAACGGATTCCAATAAAATGATATGATTCAACCTCAGACCCTTTTGAATGTAGCGGATAACAGCGGAGCTCGAGAATTGATGTGTATTCGAATCATAGGAGCTGGTAATCATCGATATGCTCATATTGGTGACGTTATTGTTGCTGTAATCAAAGAAGCAGTGCCTAATATGCCACTAGAAAGATCGGAAATAATTAGAGCTGTAATTGTACGTACTTGTAAAGAACTCAAACGTGACAACGGTATGATAATACGATATGATGACAATGCTGCGGTTGTCATTGATCAAGAAGGAAATCCAAAAGGAACTCGAGTTTTTGGTGCGATCGCTCGGGAATTGAGACAGTTGAATTTTACTAAAATAGTTTCATTGGCTCCCGAGGTATTATAAATACTACTAGATGGGACTATGATATATCAGAACATCTAAAATAGATCAAATTTAGTAGATTAGTAGATTGTGTCTCACGCATATACTTTTAATAATAAATAATTTTATAATAATAAAAAAAAAAAAAAAAGAAAGAAAATAAAACAAAGAAAAAAAGGAAACATGTTGATTATATCAAAATTAGGAGGCACCAATAATTATAGTTCGTCATGGGTAAGGACACTATTGCCGATATAATAACTTCTATAAGAAATGCTGACATGAATAAAAAAGGAACGGTTCGAATAGCATCTACTAATATCACCGAAAATATTGTGAAAATACTTCTACGAGAAGGTTTTATTGAAAACGTTCGGAAACATCAGGAAGGTAACAAATATTTCTTGGTTTCAACTCTGCGACATAGAAAGACTAGGAAAAGAATACACAGAACTATTTTAAAGCGTATCAGCCGACCCGGTTTACGCATTTATTCCGACTATCAACAAATTCCTAAGATTTTAGGTGGAATAGGAATTGTAATTCTTTCTACTTCCCGAGGTATAATGACAGATCGAGAAGCTCGACGAGAAAAAATTGGAGGCGAACTTTTGTTATATATATGGTGATCCTCCTCCTCTGGTATCCTAATTTTCTCTCTAACTTCCTATTTGTGAAATAGAGAGGAAAAGTGAGTTATATAACTCTTCCTCCATTAGTTGATACTTCAAGGAAGTTACCTGGAATGAAAGAACAAAAATTTATTCATGAAGGTTTAATTACTGAATCACTTCCCAACGGTATGTTTCGGGTCCGCCTAGATAATAAAGATGTAATTCTAGGTTATGTTTCGGGAAGGATCCGGCGCAGTTTTATACGGATACTACCTGGGGATAGAGTCAAAATTGAAGTAAGTTGTTATGATTCAACCAGGGGACGTATAATTTATAGACTTCGCAACAAAGATTCGAATGATTAGGTGATTTTTAAAGCATTCCTTTCATGACGATACAATTCGAAGTTAAAAAAAAAAATTCAAGAGACTTATTTTCTTCCAAGGAATAGATTAAAAATTAAGGTAAGGAATAAGAAATATGAAAATAAGGGCTTCCGTTCGTAAAATTTGTGAAAAATGTCGACTGATCCGTAGGCGCGGACGAATTATAGTGATTTGTTCCAATCCGAGACATAAACAGAGACAGGGATAATCTTTCTAAAAAAGAACTTTCTAAAGAAAAGACAAAAATAAAGGATTTCTTTTAATATGAAATGGATATTTCCGTATCTTTTCTTTCCGTATATTTCTGACTTATATTTATAAGATGATAAAATATGACAAAAGCTATACCAAGAATCGGTTCACGTAGGAATGGGCGTATTGGTTCACGTAAGAATGGACGTAGAATACCAAAAGGAATTATTCACGTTCAAGCAAGTTTCAACAATACCATTGTAACTGTTACAGATGTACGAGGTCGGGTGGTTTCCTGGGCCTCCGCTGGTACTTCCGGATTCAAAGGGACAAGAAGAGGGACACCCTATGCTGCTCAAGCGGCGGCATTAAATGCTATTCGTACAGTAGTTAATCAGGGTATGCAACGAGCAGAAGTTATGATAAAAGGTCCTGGTCTCGGAAGAGATGCAGCATTACGAGCCATTCGTAGAAGTGGTATACTATTAAGTTTCGTACGTGATGTAACACCTATGCCACATAATGGATGTCGACCCCCTAAAAAAAGACGTGTGTAGAAATAAGAAAAAAACGGATTTCAAGAGAAATAAATAATTCAATGATCTGATCAAATAATAGTATTAGTATAGTATGGTTCGAGAGGAAGTAGCAGGATCCACTCGAACACTACAGTGGAGGTGTGTTGAATCGAGAGTAGACAGTAAACGTCTTTATTATGGTCGTTTCGTTCTGTCCCCGCTTATGAAAGGTCAAGCCGATACTATAGGTATTGCCATGCGAAGGGCTTTACTTGGAGAAATAGAAGGAACATGTATCACACGTGCAAACTCTGAGAAAGTGCCGCATGAATATTCTACGATAATAGGTATTGAAGAATCGGTACATGAAATTTTACTAAATTTGAAAGAAATTGTATTGAGAAGTAATATATATGGAGTTAGAGACGCATCCATTTGCGCCAGGGGCCCTAAATACGTAACCGCTCAAGATATCATCTCACCACCTTCCGTGGAAATAGTTGACACAACACAACATATAGCTAACCTGACGGAACCAATTGATTTGTGTATTGGATTACAAATCAGGCGAGATCGTGGATATCGTACGAAACCAACAACTAACTCTCAAAATGGAAGTTATCCTATAGATGCTGTATCTATGCCTGTTCGAAATGCGAATCATAGTATTCATTCTTATGGGAATGGGAATGAAAAACAAGAGATACTTTTTCTAGAAATATGGACGAATGGAAGTTTAACTCCTAAGGAAGCACTTTATGAAGCTTCTCGTAATTTAATTGATTTATTTATTCCTTTTCTACATGCGGAGGAAGAGGACATTAATTTCAAAGAAAATAAAAACAGGTTTACTCTACCCATTTTTACCTTTCAAGATAGATTAACTAATCTAAAGAAAAACAAAAAAGAAATTCCATTGAAATGTATTTTTATTGACCAATCAGAATTACCTTCCAGGACCTATAATTGTCTCAAAAGGTCCAATATACACACATTATTGGACCTTTTGAATAAGAGTCAAGAAGATCTTATGAGAATTGAATATTTTCGCATAGAAGATGTAAAAGAGATATCGGACACTCTACAAAA
>NW_027020785.1:30000-45578 GCF_036884655.1 Musa acuminata AAA Group
TGATAATGCCTCAAAATATCAAGTTGGCTCATCTGTCTCTTTTGATGTTGATCATTACAGGCCTTTTGAATCTTCTCTTCCCTATTTTTTTATTTGTTATTTTATTTCTTGTTTTTTTGTGTAATGCGGATTGATTCTTGTTTTACTATTGATAGGAATTTGCTTGTTGAGACCCTATGAATCAATTGAAACCCCAGATTCATACTAGAACCACGATGATTTAATTTAATAAAGCAAAGCCTCAAGCTAAACTCAAAGGTTCTCTGAGTAAGAACCCTTTGATGATCACTTATTCGATGAATGTAATGACTCAACAAAATCTAGAAAAAGAGTTGTCCTTCGGTCAAGAAAAAAATAAGTCCGAAGGAAGAAAAATCGTTTGATTTAGGAAATATCTATTTGAAAATTTCTGAGTCCGGTTGCGAGGTCTGAATAGTAGGTATGAATCATAGTTTTAATATTTCTTTTATTAATCTATTCTATATTCTATATATATTCCGTGCTCCAGATACTAGAATAACTATCCGACGAAATAGAATCATCTCGATAGAGATAACAGGACCATTCTCTGTATTATCAATAGGATCAATTATAACAAGTCACACACTCATATTCCGGAGATACCGAAACAAATAAATTCCACGGTCGAACTACCAGAATGGTCTAGAAATCCGAGTTTTAAGTAAAGTAATTTTTTTGATTGAAAACTAGGACTTCAAAGTTCTTATAAACTTAACTCATTGTAATTCCATCCAGTAAAACGGAAGAATTATAAATTTCCAAAATAATAGATAGGAATACCGTAAATAGGGCCATTGCGACTCCCATTAATGGTGTAGTCCCCCAGCCCGGAGCTACTTTACCATATTCCGAATTCAATGGTTTCAATAAATTCCCTACAGTAGTTTGTCTTGGCCCAGATCTAGAACTATCCTCAACGGTTTGTGTAGCCATAAATCCTATTTAATCATTGGTTGAGATCTGTTGACTTTGTATACCATTCCGTTGTAGTTGTAAATAAACGATCTTATCGTAGATCCATTGTGATCTTGAAATTGTCTAAAAATGGAAACAGCAACCCTAGTCGCCATCTTCATATCTGGTTTACTTGTAAGCTTTACTGGGTACGCCTTATATACCGCTTTTGGGCAACCCTCACAACAACTAAGAGATCCATTCGAAGAACACGGGGACTAGTTGAAGTAATGAGCCTCCCATATGGGGAGACTCATTACTTCAACTGAGATAATGAAAAATTATTTCATTTTTTAGTTGGAACCTTAGGCGGTTCTCGAAAAAAGATAGCGAAAAAAATTATCCCTAAAGTCGAGACTAAAAGGAATGTATAAACCAATGCTTCCATAGATTCGATCGTGGTTTACAATTATAGCTTCCACACCTATTCATTTGGCATCATTTACCATATAAAGAAAAGGAAAGAGTCAAAGAAAAGATGGTGATTCAAGTCAAGATTTCTTCAGTACCCTAACCCTATGTCAAATCAAAAAAAGAGGCGAAAGATACCAGAGCAATGTTGTATCAGACTACTTGTCTCTTTGTAGTTGGATCCCCAAGTTTTTGGAATGCTCCAAATTCCACTTGAGCATCCAAATCTGGATCAATGCCAGCAAAAACATCTCTGAACAAGGTTCTAGCGCCATGCCAAATGTGTCCGAAAAAGAAGAGCAAAGCAAACGTAGCATGGCCAAAAGTGAACCAACCCCTTGGACTGCTACGAAAAACGCCATCAGATTTCAAAGTAGCCCGATCTAATTCAAAAATTTCACCTAATTGGGCACGTCTAGCATATTTTTTTACAGTCGCAGGATCACTATAACTGACTCCATTGAGTTCGCCACCATAGAACTCAACAGTTACACCTACTTGTTCAACACTATACTTTGATTCTGCCCTTCTAAAAGGAACATCGGCTCTAACAATTCCGTCTCCATCTACCAAAACTACCGGAAATGTTTCAAAAAAGGTAGGCATACGACGTACAAAAAGCTCGCGCCCTTCTTTATCTCTAAAGACGGGGTGTCCTAACCACCCAACAGCTATTCCATCCCCGTTGTCCATTGACCCTGCTCTGAATAATCCCCCTTTTGCTGGATTATTACCAATGTAATCATAAAAAGCTAATTTTTCGGGAATTTTAGACCAAGCTTCCGATAAACTCAGATTTTGGGCTAGTCCGGCGCTAACTCTTCGATATATTTCTTGCTGAAAGTATCCCTGATCCCACTGATAACGAGTGGGACCAAATAATTCGATTGGGGTAGTTGCTGAACCATACCACATAGTTCCAGCAACAACGAAAGCTGCAAAAAAAACAGCAGCGATACTACTGGAAAGTACAGTTTCAATATTGCCCATACGTAATCCTTTGTATAGACGTTGAGGCGGACGGACACTAAGATGGAATAAGCCTGCTAATATGCCCAATGTACCCGCTGCAATATGATGAGAGGCTATTCCTCCGGGAACAAAAGGATCAAAGCCTTCTGCGCCCCACGCTGGACTTACGGGTTGTACTTTTCCAGTTAGTCCATAAGGATCGGACACCCATATTCCAGGACCATACAAACCTGTTACATGAAATGCGCCAAAGCCAAAGCAAGCCAACCCTGAGAGAAATAAATGAATTCCAAAGATCTTAGGCAAATCCAAAGATGGTTTGCCCGTACGTTCATCACAGAATATTTCTAGGTCCCAATACACCCAATGCCAGATAGCTGCCAAGAAGCACAAGCCAGAAAACACAATATGTGCCCCTGCCACACCTTCATAACTCCAAATACCGGGATTCGTTACAGTTCCTCCTGAAATACTCCAACCACCCCACGAATTGGTTATTCCTAAACGAGTCATGAAGGGTATAACGAACATACCTTGTCTCCACATTGGATCAAGAGCGGGGTCAGAGGGATCAAAAACCGCTAATTCGTATAAAGCCATCGAACCGGCCCAACCAGCAACTAGGGCTGTATGCATTATATGGACAGAAAGCAATCGACCGGGATCATTCAATACGACAGTATGAACACGATACCAAGGCAAACCCATGGAAATACCCCTTTATCAAAGAAAAATAGACACTATGTCACTTTATTTTATCGCATTGGAAAAGACTATACTATGTATCTAACCTTTTCAGTAGATTCCGTATGAGAAAGGGTTAATTTTTATTCCGTTCCATTGAAAATAATGGAACAATTCTGTTCGTAAGAACAAAGAGAAGCAGATCTATTCTATACCCGATAAGTACCAATACGCAATGGGAGGATTAGTTCTACTTTCGGGAAACGAATGCATAGATACTTGTTTATTACTCCAACGATTGATCCGTTAGTTAAAATTTTTCTTTATTCATTCTGTCTTACTCTATAAAATAAACCTTCCAATTTATGTATAAAAATCTATGTATAAAATACAATAAACAGAAAAAGGGATGAAGACGATAAAGCCATTGTTATGTTTCCACATTAAAGTGAAGTATAGTACTCAATTTTTTCTTTAATTTAATGCCCGTTGGTGTTCCAAAAGTACCTTTTCGGAGTCCTGGAGAGGAAGATGCAGTTTGGGTTGACTTATAGTGCGACTTGTCAGACATATTGGGTTATATGGAATTTACCCGTTCTCTCCCTCGATCGAAATATCCTCTGTTTCGCCTAAGAAATATTGTATTGAGTGAACCATCAATCATTCGGAGCGTGAAGTGCAATTAGATCAATTTATTTATTTTGAGGATCAATTAGGAGAATTTATGGTTGACTTGGAAAAATAAAAATAAAATAAAGTAATAAAGTATCCAGATAAAATAAAGTAATAAAGTATCCAGGCTCCGTTCAGAAAATACCAAATTGGTAATCCATGTAATGTATGATTACCGCTTGTATCATAAACGATTCTTATCCTTATTATAGGAGTGATTTCAAACGTCCAACCAATAACCAACGGAATAGTATGATGAGTACATCGAATGATTGGGGAAAGGCATGAAACGAATTGAAAAAAAAAAGTCGTAACAAAAAGAAGTGGTACTGAGACCATTTGCCCTATATGTGCAAATGGAATTCGGACAGATCTTTTCCCGGAGTAGAACATGAACCTAAAAGAATTGAAAAGGCCCATTCAGAAACAAGAAAATTACATCGTGATTTGAATGTCGATGAAACAATACATCAATGAGAGAGATTTGTTCAATTTCAATAAGTTCAGTAAATTCTTTTTTTATAGGTAAGGAAGCCAAAACTCATCTCATGTCTTTTTAAAAATGGAAGCTTTATTAGAAAAACAAAAACCTATTACAGAAAAAAAAAAAAAAAAAATAGAACTGGAATCGACACATTGATTCTTTTTTCGCAATTTTTTTGAACCGTATGCATCCAAAGGTGCACGTACAGTTCCTAAAGGAACCAATTTTGTCCTAATCAACCGACTTCATCGAGAAAGATTACTTTTTTTAGGTCAAGAGGTTAATAGCGAGATCTCAAATCAAATTGTTGGTCTCATGGTATATCTCAGTATAGAAGATAATACTAGGGATCTTTTTTTGTTTATAAACTCTCCCGGCGGATGGGTAGTATCAGGAATAGCTATTTATGATACTATGCAATTTGTGCCACCCGATGTGCATACAATATGCATGGGGTTAGCCGCTTCTATGGGATCTTTCATTCTGATCGGAGGAGAAATTACCAAACGTCTAGCATTCCCTCACGCTTGGCGCCAATGAGTTTTTATTTGAAAAAAAAAAGAAAGACTATGCCTTCGCCATATTGAATATGAATAATAAGTAATAATAGCATGGCACTTCGAGTTCGATATGAACAAACCATTATTGTTTTTTCATAACATGAGATTTTGTATCGAGATAGTAGTATGAAACAAAGGTTATTTCCGATTTGTTGATTTTATGTGTCGGGGGTACATTTCAGCGTCACAAACCATTTTTCTTCCACACCAGAAGTTTCTTTCTGATATTTATGTTATGGAAGAGTACGAAAATGAAAAAAAAAAAGATCAGTTTTCCTTATTTGATCGTATCAGAAAGGCACTTTGGGATTGCTAAATCACAGACGAGATAAATATATAAAGCAACAGAACCATCATAGTATTTTTGACTCCTACGAAAGGAAGGGTGGTAAATGGATCATTCAACGATCTGAATCAGATGGATTCTCTTTCTTTCTTAGATAGAATAGAAGAGAAGAAAAAAGTAAATTCCATTGCGGAGCCGTATGCAACGCACAGAAGATGCCTGTACGGTTGTTCAATTTCTTCTTGTTATTTTTTTTTTATCCCTTACATTAGCCCAATCATACGAGATAGAGGAACCGTTCATGATGTTATATCAATATCAATATATTTAGGGTCATGATTCATCAACCTGCTAGTTCTTTTTATGAATCACGAACAGGGGAATTTGTCCTGGAAATGGAAGAACTACTGAAACTTCGTGAAACCCTCACAAAGGTTTATGTACAAAGAACGGGCAAGCCTTTATGGGTTGTATCCGAAGACATGGAAAGGGATGTTTTTATGTCAGCAACAGAAGCCCAAGCTCATGGCATTGTTGATCTCGTAGCGGTCGAAAATGAAAATACCGGGGATTTCGTGTAAATCCATTTCAAACCATAATTCGAATTTTCTGTGATTTGGTATTGAATAGAAAAAATTCATAATCATCAATCCAATCATCAGGTTAAGATCGATCTAAACCAACCCATTCCATTCTAATTCTATATATACATATATATATATACGACATGCCAACTATTAAACAACTTATTAGAAACGCAAGACAGCCGATAAGAAATGTTACGAAATCTCCCGCTCTTAGAGGATGTCCTCAGCGTCGAGGAACATGTACTAGGGTGTATGTGCGACTCGTTCAGATCATGAGTTCGAACAAATGAGACAATTTTTCCAGTGTCAATGACCGGTACCAATGAATAGGGTAAATGGAAAAGATCTATCATATACCTATATTGTGTATGGAATTTATGGTTTCCATTGGTGCAAATCCAATCACCTAGATTTGAGATGAAAAGCAATTCCCCATTGGTAGCAAATAGTTATCCATTAAGCGGAGGAAATAGTATTATAAGAAGCAAAAAGATTATGCGCCTATTGTTAAAAGAGCGGACTAAGAGGGTCAGCTACCTAGCCAACTTTCCTAATTAAATGCCGTCACTGTATAGATAACTCTTAGTGTGAAAAGAGTTATTACTCTATAATTGATGGGTAGAGCCAAAGAGTGTGAACTATACAAGTTCACAATACCATTTGGTTAAATGAAAGAAGAGGCTCCGGTGTATAGAGAGGACCTCACCGTTTAAGAAGTAACCATAGAAACGATGGAACCCACTATTTTTTTTGAGTATCATTATAATTTCTTATTTGCAGGTGAAATGCCTGGACGGAATAAAAAATTGTGGTCAGGAAGGTTATAGTAGCAAAAGCCATTGGAATTTATATTTTATATATCGGAATAATCCGTTTTGTTATTAATCGACCGTGAGAGGGGAAAAGGATGACTGAAAGAATCGAAATCAATTAGTTATTCATTAAGGTTTAATTTGATTCAATGACCAGAGTTAGACGGGGATATACAGCTCGGAGACGTCGAACAAAAATTCGTTTATTTGCATCAACCTCTAGAGGAGCTCATTCAAGACTTACTCGAACGATTACTCAACAGAAAATGAGAGCTTTGGCTTCCTCTCATCGAGATAGAGGCAGGCAAAAGAGGGATTTTCGTCGTTTGTGGATCACTCGGATAAATGCAGTAACTCGTGATAATAAGGTATTGTATAGTTATAGTAGATTAATACACAATCTGTACAAGAAGCAATTGCTTCTTAATCGTAAAATACCTGCACAAATAGCTATATCAAATAAGAATTGTCTTTACATGATTTCCAACAAGATCATCAAATAAAGTAGATTCTAAAGTAATATACAGTACAGGAATGATTGAAACAGAATTCCCCGGAGAAGGAACTCCGGGAAAATAGAATAAAAAGAAATTAAGATAGTAATAGGAATGAACGAATATGTTTCAATAAAAAAAATTTTCTCCATTTTTTGTTTCTTATAACACAGGAACCCGCTCTAGATTCTAGGCCTTTTCGAACAAAACATCAATCTGAGCTTGAGTTACAATTGGAGTTTTGAGTCAATTGAAGAGTATGTCTATTTATTTTTGGTTCTAGGACCAGTAGTTCTGGGGATCGACTCGGCTCTCTCAAATTGTTTCTCATTATTAAGAAAAGGTAACAAAGATAAAATACGGGCTTGCTTTATAGCAATAGTAATTAATCGTTGTTGTTTCAAAGTCAATCTATTCACCCGCCTAGATAATATTTTTCCTTGTTCACTAATAAATCGACTAATTAAACTCATGTTTCTATAATCGATTCGATCCCCCGATCCAATTGGGGGCAAACGCCTACGAAAAGATCGCTTGGATTTACGAAAAGATTGCTTGGATTTATCCATGGTTTATTCCTTATTTCTAAAATTCTATTTCTTTATTCACTTCAGTTCAGATCCGACCAAAATAGGCTTTGATTTGTATACATTATGTATATTATATATCTTATACATTATGTATATTATACATTATGTATATTATATATGTTAAATATATGTTAAGTATGTTAAATATATGTTAAGTTCTTCTAAATATATGTTAAGTTCTTCCTCTTCCTTGGCGAGAGCGCACACGCGTTCTGTTCGATCTATTTCTTTATTTCTCCATGAATCGTATGCTTGTTACAATAGCGACAAAATTTTCTCAATTCTAATCGACCAGGCGTATTGTGTCGATTCTTTTGAGTAATATATCTAGAAATACCTGGCGATTCTTTATTGACATCATTTCGGGCACAACTGGTACATTCCAAAATAACTATGACTCTGACATCTTTACCCTTGGCCATGAACCTCCTTTGAATTTTGGATCGGCTTAACTCTTCTATTTTCGATCCGAGCTGAAGAAGAAGAAAAGAACAAAAAAAATCGATAGAAGTTACTAACTAGAAATGGAATTTCTAAGTATTTCGTTGCAATTATCATTTCATTATATAATGATAATTAATATTATATTAATGGAGTAACAATTTTACTAGAATAATAAAGTAATAATTTAATGGAGTAATAATTAAATAATACAATTTCTTTCTAACTCTCAATTGTTCCTATCCTAAATCTCAATATTTTATTAATATTTATTTTATTTATTATTTAAGTTAAATATCTTCTTTCTATGCTATGATTTCGTGGAACTCGCCGTAGACTGGATCCACATTTTCATTTCTGTTCTCCAAAATTCGATCTTCGATCTACCACATTTTTGCTGAGGTTCAATACACTTTTTTCTTTTCCTTCCTATCCTAAAGAACTGAAAAAATAGGGGCGAAATTCGAAATTTTAGTCACGTGGAATTGTATCTCTAATTTTCTTCATTTCTTCGCATATCAATCAATAACTAGAATTAAAAAAAGGGGAATGACAAGGCATCCGGAAATAACCGATTAATTTCTATCAATAGGCCTGCTAAAGACCCAAACCATAGAGTACTTAGCACAGGTGCCACGGAGAGATATGTTTTTATATCTCGCATTGAAAATCCTCCTTCTATTATGGATTGTAATACATATATGGTCAGATGCTGTAGTTCAAGATCATTTGTATTTTTTTACACGGAATTCCTAACTAAACAGGATTCCTAACTAAAATAGATATGTACAATGAAGCAATAGATTTTTTTCTTTTTTTGTAAAAGAAAAAAAATCTAATCCCTTGTTCCTGAGCATTACTGATAAATATTAACTTTTTTATACGTTAGGTTTCAGATGTATATAATTCTTTTATTATATGAAACCAAAAAGAAGAAATGACAAGAAAATTGTATATAGATGGAGGAGAAAATGACGATATGGAAAACAAGACAGGGATTTTGTACAATGAAACTGTACAACAATTTTGAAAAGGGATGTAGCGCAGCTTGGTAGCGCGTTTGTTTTGGGTACAAAATGTCACGGGTTCAAATCCTGTCATCCCTACCTATTACTTCTCCCATGGGCAGTAACGAGGGATTCATTGAGATCGATTAAAATTGGACATAATCTTCCGGTCTTGCATACTATATGTATGCAAGACGTATTGGGGGTAGAAAAATTACTTTTCTTTACAGTACAGTCGTATCTCCTGTCATAAGGATAAGAAAGCGCTCTTAGTTCAGTTCGGTAGAACGCGGGTCTCCAAAACCCGATGTCGTAGGTTCAAATCCTACAGAGCGTGATTCGGTTTATTTGATGTCGAATCACAATAAAATAATTAATAATTTAACAAAACAAAAAGTTGAATTGTAACTTGAATTTGACCTCCTTCCTGCAGGAGGTCAATCAAAAAAAGAAAGAAATATTACTCAATCAAAGGTCCAACTGATCACCACGTCTATATTGTAAATATGCGGTTACGAATAATCCTGCTAAAGTAATAGGAATTAGACCTAAGACGATTCCAAATAGAAAAACTTCAATCATTTCGGTTTGTTTAAGGGGATAAAAAGAAAGGTAAGATCTATCCCTAAATATTAATCTGAATTATCCGTGAATCTCAATGACCAAGAATTGGCAATTGATGTGAGAAAGAACCATAGAATACCCGGAATCTCAGAGAAATATTCGTTTTTATCAATTTTTCATTCAATTCATTTCAAATAAGTCGTATCTTGTTCAAACCAATGAATAGAGCTGAGGTTATAGTTAAAGCAGCCAGTAGAAAACCGAAATAACTAGTTATAGTAAGCATGAAAGAGCTAAATTAGATATGTTCTTTTGCTACATATGTTGATAAAACACTTACCTAAGTTTCAATTTTTACAAAATACGACGGCAAGAAAAAATCAATTGACAGAATTAGTTTAGTTCCAATTGAAAATTCTGGATTCATCAGTCATTATAGATAAGACTAACTAAGAGTGACATAGGTAGAAAAATTCGATTCATCTGCTGTGACATTGACCGATCCTATGATTCGGAATCAACAGATTCATTGTGGAATTTGTGAGTTGAATAAAGTATTTGTGAGTTGAATAAAGTAATAGTAAAAGTAAGTAAAATATAAAGTATAAGTAAAAGTAATAGTAATTAAGAACTGTGCCGTGTAACTTCATTCAAAACTTAAATTACTTATGGACTTATACTTAAATATTAAATAAAATATTAAATAAAATATAAGTAATTTAAGTAATTTTGGAATAAAAGAATTGGATTTGAAAATTCCATTTTAATCATTTCCTTTCTATTTCAATAGGATCTAATCCTTTTTGGAACGAACGGCCTGATACTATTTACCTTTTATTTATTTTAACTCATTGGACTCAGTACAGTAATAGGTTGCTTAATTGCCCATAACATAATATTTCGAATGAAAAGAAAAAGGTGTCCCACGATCTATCGAAAAAAATAAAACCTTTACTCTATTTTTCATTTTTATATTTTTATTCTTTTTTTTCAGGTCCAACTCGATTCAAAGACGAACAACTTCCATTATCCTTTTAGATTCTATATTCTGTCTTTCCATATCATGGAGTTCCATACTTCTAGTTTGGTCAAGAAAGAACCTTTGTTTTGGATCTAATACAATAACGGTTGCATCACGAATATGGATTGTTCCAACTGGGTTCTGTTTCTTTCATGTTCTGTTTCTTTCACTAATATAGTATATACTATTGTATTTTGTATTACAGTATATTTATTGTATTATACGACCAACCAATTACTTGAAATAAAAAGATTTGAACAAAAAAACTTTTAACCAAAAAATGGGTTTATTATAGATTTCGCATACATATAATTGAATTGTGTGAATATTATAATATGCTTCATAAATTATTAGAAACCATCGATTCACGCTTTTCCAAGATCTTTACTTTCTATTATGAATCCAATAATGGAAATCTTATAAGGAATTTGAGTAATTTTCTATTGATCTATTGAATAACATAGAGTTATGCATAGACAAGGAACAAAAAAAGAAGAAAAGAATTATGTAGCATTTCGGTACCGATCGAGACTGCGTTGCTGTGCCAGAGGAAGGATAGCTATACTGATTCGGTATACTTGAAATAAACCTTTGGTACAAAATTGACGATCTCACAAAGATGCAATATCAGTAGTTTTCCATTTACTGATCCCATCTTTCAAGGAATCGATTCCCTTTTTTGAATGTACAAAAATTTGTGGAGCTCAGAATGTCTGGAAGCACGGGAGAACGTTCTTTTGCTGATATTATTACCAGTATTCGATACTGGGTCATTCATAGCATTACTATACCTTCCCTATTCATTGCGGGTTGGTTATTCGTCAGTACGGGTTTAGCTTACGACGTGTTTGGAAGTCCTCGGCCAAACGAGTATTTCACAGAGAGCCGACAAGGTATTCCATTGATAACCGGCCGTTTTGATTCTTTGGAACAACTTGATGAATTTAGTAAATCCTTTTAGGAGGCCCCCAATGACCATAGATCGAACCTATCCAATTTTTACAGTGCGATGGTTGGCTGTTCACGGACTAGCTGTACCTACCGTTTCTTTTTTGGGGTCAATATCAGCAATGCAGTTCATCCAACGATAAACCTAATTTGAATTATAGAGCTATGACACAATCAAACCCGAATGAACAAAATGTTGAATTGAATCGTACCAGTCTATACTGGGGTTTATTACTCATTTTTGTACTTGCTGTTTTATTTTCCAATTATTTCTTCAATTGAAAGAAAGAAAGAGAATAGTAGGAATTCTCTTATCCCATTCGGAAAGATACCATCCTCATAATTATCCATGACTGTTTTTGTCTCTAGCACGACCATTTGAGAAAATGTGGAGGAAAGTAGGGGAAATGGCCGATACTACTGGAAGGATTCCTCTTTGGCTGGTTGGTACTGTAACTGGTATTCCTGTGATCGGTTTAATAGGTGTTTTCTTTTACGGTTCATATTCTGGGTTGGGTTCATCTCTCTAGTAATCGGATAAACCGGATTGTAGACATGAAAGAGTAAGAAAAGAACTCAACGGGACCTTACCCTCCTTTGTCTAATTAGAGCGATAAGGTCCCGTTGAGTTCTTTTCTTACTCTTATAGGAAGATTATGATCTATTCCATAACATACAAATTGGCCAGTCAACATAATCAAAATATTATATTCGTAGAAATGAAATGACAAAACGGATCCTTTGCTCTGATGTTTCAAACCACTCTATTCTTTTGTTTCTTAATAATGTTTTTGAAGAATTGAATCTATTGATTGATTCATAGTCTCTGTTCTTCCTTTCCTCCATAATATTAACTCTTATGAAGAAACAAGAAAAGAGTAATCAATGGATTTTCTGAATAATACAATATTATATAGATTTCTACGCATGAGACATCCTGCAAATAATTTCTATACTAAACTACTAATAGAACTTACTCTATAGAACTTACTCTATAAAACTCTATAATATAATTTGTTTGAATAATTTCTCTTGAATAATTTCTCTAAGTTAAAAGTTTAAGTTAATTGAAGAAGTTCTATTTGCTCAATCAATTATTCCCCTAATCCTTTCTCTCTTTTTGTTTGTCCACAACTTCCTATGAATCTAACCAAAAGAGTTCTGGTGGACCCGGAAAAGAAGGAATGGTAATCTTTGACGAACAGGAGAAAAAATCATTATTATTTCGATATAAGACGACACAAGAAAAAGGATTTTCCGCCCTTTTCTTGTGTCGAATAGAAGACTCGTAAGACTAGTAATCCCTCCTAAAAGGATTTCTTTCTTTCATTTTTCCCATCCTTGCTCTGTATTCTCTTTCTTTGTATGTCTATTGTCTATTACTAAGAATAGGATACAAGTAATGAATTCCAGACATCCCGCAAAACGAAAAAAAAGTATAAACAAAGCAACCAAAAAGGTTTACAGATTTTTTGATCATACATAATTGTATGGATCAAAAAAAATTCGGCGCTTTTTACCAACTTGATGTTAAGGAATCTCTGCACCTAGAAATTCATTTCGTACAATTGAACCTTTTCAAACTGTTTCTTTTTAAGAACCAAAAAAACTTGTGCCAAAATAACAGATGCCAAGAAGAACAAAAGACCTTGGACCCGTAATGGGTCTTGAAGCACTATTTCTGCATCTCCCTGACCAAAGCCTCCCACATTGGGATTGCTTGTTAATGGTTGATCAAGCTTGATGGATTCACCCTCTGAAACAAGAAGTTCTGGTCCTGGAGGTATAATATCAACCACTTGATGTCCATCCGATGCATCAACTATGGTTATTTCATATCCCCCTTTTTCTTTACGTACTATTCTGCTTACTATACCTGCTGATGTAGCATTATAGACTGTATTGTTACTTTTGCTACCATCAGGATAAATCTGACCCCTTCCTCTGTTCCCACCTACGTATATGGGATATTTTAAGAAGTGAACGTCTTTCTTCGTAGCAGGGTCGGGGGAAAGAATGGGAAAGACGATTTCACTATATTTCTGACCGGGAACAGGACCTATCACAATAATATTTCTTTTGTTGGGACGATAACTCTGAAAAGACAGATTTCCTATCTTTTCTTTCAACTCAGGAGAAATACGATCAAGGGGGGCTAATTCGAATCCGTCGGGTAAAATGAGAACAGCCCCCACATTCAAAGTCCCCTTTTTACCATTAGCAAGAACTTGTTTCAGTTGCTTATCATAAGGGATTCGAACAACTGCTTCAAATACAGTATCAGGAAGCACAGCTTGCGGAACTTCAATATCCACGGGTTTATTAGCTAAATGGCAATTGGCACATACAATTCGTCCCGTTGCTTCTCGCGGGTTTTCATAACCCTGCTGCGCAAAAATGGGATATGCATTTGAAATAGATGCCCGAGTTATTACATATATCATGATCGATACAGAAATGGATCGAGTCATCTCTTCCTTTACCCAAGAAAAAGTATTTTTATTTTGCATGTCCAATCATTGATCCCCGAATTTCTACAATAAATTAGATAGGTAGCTAGTATAGTTCCCTATACACGAGTCTGTCATTGTACTGGAATAATTGTACTGGAATATAGGACGAATACCTTGAACAGATAAAAGTATAAAGAATTAAGTCAAATTGAAAATACTTTCTTTATACACGAAGAAAGATTCTGATTTGATTGATATAATAAGATCAAATGAGTTCTTTATTCATTCATTGAATGATAAATTACTACAAGCGAAGGAGATACACGATTTAAAAAAAGGAAGATCCAATATTTCACAATTGTATCTAGAATAACTGGAAAAGTGGAAACAAGACCAGATATAATTTGATCGTTATGATCCAATCCAAAATCGTTGTAGACCGAACCAATCATTAGTTCCCAACCATGGGTCGAGTGAAATCCGATCCATAAATCAGTAACTAAAAGAATAGAAAAAGCTTTTATTGTGTCACTTAAGTTATAGAGGAATTCCTGAACCCAAGAATTAAGAATGACGAGTTCTTCATTACTCAGAATAAAATAACCACTTAGAATAGCGAAACAGATTATATTTGTCGAGAAATGCAAAATGATATGGAGATCATATTCATTGTGTGCTTTGACTAATTGTATTGTTTCCTTGTGTATTTCTATATGAAGTTTTTGTATATGCGTTTCCGGGTACTCCTTTATCATTTCGTCCAATAGGAATAGTTCTTCTAATTCTATGAATCTTTCCAGAACGTTTTTCTCTTGAATATGATTCAAAAAATTTTCGGATTGCCTGGTATTCCACCAATTAGTAACCCAAGGTTCCAGACATTTATTAAATGAGAAAGAGACCCACCAGGGCAAAAATACTATAGATGCGAGATATGGGAGGGAGGCCGATGCTTTCTTTTTTTTCATTTTTTTTTTTCTGTGAATTGAATTGTTAATGAACCTGCTTCATTCGTTGACTCTATCTGATCTGATATTTCTTTGAAGCACGAGTTGTATAACAAGGTATTGACCTATGGGTCTATTCCTTTCCTATTATTGTGTAATAATTTTATTTTTTTTTTGATTTAGAAGGAATATAGACATAGAATAAGAGTTCTTTTCGGATGAAAATGAGAAAAAAAGAAATAAATATTATTCCAGATATCTCAATTGGGCAAATTTGAACCAATTTTATTTTCATTTGTTCCTTTCGATGAATACTCGAAAACCCACTTGAAGTAACGAATCGAGTTTCGAGACGAAAAAACTCCCCCTGGATCAATTAATTCTTTCGAAATGTTTCACCGTCTAACCAGAAAAGGGTATCAATTCCAAATCTTGGGCCTAAAAAGATGAATTCTGTATTACGAAATACATGTTCGGATAGGTTTGATGAATTTATATCTATACTTATTAGATTAGATTCGTTAGTTAGATTAGACCTTTTTCTAGTATAAAAGAATGAAGAAACTTCAGTTGTATTAAAAGAGGAATTAGCAAGTTCCTTCCCCCATCTTGAGAAAATATTTATTCTTCATTTTATTCTTCACTTCAGTTCGTTTCAAAATACTTCAAT
>NW_027020786.1:10000-15000 GCF_036884655.1 Musa acuminata AAA Group
CTTTCGTATATAGCAGGGACGGTGCTGCCTCTCGCTTCGCTCGCTGTCCGCCGCTCGCCGCTCGCTCGCGCAGCCAAAAATGGCCAGTTTTGGCCCGTTTTTGGGCCGTTTTGGCCAGTTTTTGGCCTGTTCTTGCATTGCGCGGTGACCGTCGAGAGCGGAGCAAAACGTCAGCCATCTCAGCACCCTGGAACCCCCCGGGTGGCACAGGGCTGGATGGGGCTTTCGTATAGCAGGGACGGTGCTGCCTCTCGCTTCGCTCGCTGTCCGCCGCTCGCCGCTCGCTCGTGCAGCCAAAAATGGCCAGTTTTGGCCCGTTTTTGGGCCGTTTTGGCCAGTTTTTGGCCTGTTCTTGCATTGCGCGGTGACCGTCGAGAGCGGAGCAAAACGTCAGCCATCTCAGCACCCTGGAACCCCCCGGGTGGCACAGGGCTGGATGGGGCTTTCGTATAGCAGGGACGGTGCTGCCTCTCGCTTCGCTCGCTGTCCGCCGCTCGCCGCTCGCTCGTGCAGCCAAAAATGGCCAGTTTTGGCCCGTTTTTGGGCCGTTTTGGCCAGTTTTTGGCCTGTTCTTGCATTGCGCGGTGACCGTCGAGAGCGGAGCAAAACGTCAGCCATCTCAGCACCCTGGAACCCCCCGGGTGGCACAGGGCTGGATGGGGCTTTCGTATAGCAGGGACGGTGCTGCCTCTCGCTTCGCTCGCTGTCCGCCGCTCGCCGCTCGCTCGTGCAGCCAAAAATGGCCAGTTTTGGCCCGTTTTTGGGCCGTTTTGGCCAGTTTTTGGCCTGTTCTTGCATTGCGCGGTGACCGTCGAGAGCGGAGCAAAACGTCAGCCATCTCAGCACCCTGGAACCCCCCGGGTGGCACAGGGCTGGATGGGGCTTTCGTATAGCAGGGACGGTGCTGCCTCTCGCTTCGCTCGCTGTCCGCCGCTCGCCGCTCGCTCGTGCAGCCAAAAATGGCCAGTTTTGGCCCGTTTTTGGGCCGTTTTGGCCAGTTTTTGGCCTGTTCTTGCATTGCGCGGTGACCGTCGAGAGCGGAGCAAAACGTCAGCCATCTCAGCACCCTGGAACCCCCCGGGTGGCACAGGGCTGGATGGGGCTTTCGTATAGCAGGGACGGTGCTGCCTCTCGCTTCGCTCGCTGTCCGCCGCTCGCCGCTCGCTCGTGCAGCCAAAAATGGCCAGTTTTGGCCCGTTTTTGGGCCGTTTTGGCCAGTTTTTGGCCTGTTCTTGCATTGCGCGGTGACCGTCGAGAGCGGAGCAAAACGTCAGCCATCTCAGCACCCTGGAACCCCCCGGGTGGCACAGGGCTGGATGGGGCTTTCGTATAGCAGGGACGGTGCTGCCTCTCGCTTCGCTCGCTGTCCGCCGCTCGCCGCTCGCTCGTGCAGCCAAAAATGGCCAGTTTTGGCCCGTTTTTGGGCCGTTTTGGCCAGTTTTTGGCCTGTTCTTGCATTGCGCGGTGACCGTCGAGAGCGGAGCAAAACGTCAGCCATCTCAGCACCCTGGAACCCCCCGGGTGGCACAGGGCTGGATGGGGCTTTCGTATAGCAGGGACGGTGCTGCCTCTCGCTTCGCTCGCTGTCCGCCGCTCGCCGCTCGCTCGTGCAGCCAAAAATGGCCAGTTTTGGCCCGTTTTTGGGCCGTTTTGGCCAGTTTTTGGCCTGTTCTTGCATTGCGCGGTGACCGTCGAGAGCGGAGCAAAACGTCAGCCATCTCAGCACCCTGGAACCCCCCGGGTGGCACAGGGCTGGATGGGGCTTTCGTATAGCAGGGACGGTGCTGCCTCTCGCTTCGCTCGCTGTCCGCCGCTCGCCGCTCGCTCGTGCAGCCAAAAATGGCCAGTTTTGGCCCGTTTTTGGGCCGTTTTGGCCAGTTTTTGGCCTGTTCTTGCATTGCGCGGTGACCGTCGAGAGCGGAGCAAAACGTCAGCCATCTCAGCACCCTGGAACCCCCCGGGTGGCACAGGGCTGGATGGGGCTTTCGTATAGCAGGGACGGTGCTGCCTCTCGCTTCGCTCGCTGTCCGCCGCTCGCCGCTCGCTCGCGCAGCCAAAAATGGCCAGTTTTGGCCCGTTTTTGGGCCGTTTTGGCCAGTTTTTGGCCTGTTCTTGCATTGCGCGGTGACCGTCGAGAGCGGAGCAAAACGTCAGCCATCTCAGCACCCTGGAACCCCCCGGGTGGCACAGGGCTGGATGGGGCTTTCGTATAGCAGGGACGGTGCTGCCTCTCGCTTCGCTCGCTGTCCGCCGCTCGCCGCTCGCTCGTGCAGCCAAAAATGGCCAGTTTTGGCCCGTTTTTGGGCCGTTTTGGCCAGTTTTTGGCCTGTTCTTGCATTGCGCGGTGACCGTCGAGAGCGGAGCAAAACGTCAGCCATCTCAGCACCCTGGAACCCCCCGGGTGGCACAGGGCTGGATGGGGCTTTCGTATAGCAGGGACGGTGCTGCCTCTCGCTTCGCTCGCTGTCCGCCGCTCGCCGCTCGCTCGTGCAGCCAAAAATGGCCAGTTTTGGCCCGTTTTTGGGCCGTTTTGGCCAGTTTTTGGCCTGTTCTTGCATTGCGCGGTGACCGTCGAGAGCGGAGCAAAACGTCAGCCATCTCAGCACCCTGGAACCCCCCGGGTGGCACAGGGCTGGATGGGGCTTTCGTATAGCAGGGACGGTGCTGCCTCTCGCTTCGCTCGCTGTCCGCCGCTCGCCGCTCGCTCGTGCAGCCAAAAATGGCCAGTTTTGGCCCGTTTTTGGGCCGTTTTGGCCAGTTTTTGGCCTGTTCTTGCATTGCGCGGTGACCGTCGAGAGCGGAGCAAAACGTCAGCCATCTCAGCACCCTGGAACCCCCCGGGTGGCACAGGGCTGGATGGGGCTTTCGTATAGCAGGGACGGTGCTGCCTCTCGCTTCGCTCGCTGTCCGCCGCTCGCCGCTCGCTCGCGCAGCCAAAAATGGCCAGTTTTGGCCCGTTTTTGGGCCGTTTTGGCCAGTTTTTGGCCTGTTCTTGCATTGCGCGGTGACCGTCGAGAGCGGAGCAAAACGTCAGCCATCTCAGCACCCTGGAACCCCCCGGGTGGCACAGGGCTGGATGGGGCTTTCGTATAGCAGGGACGGTGCTGCCTCTCGCTTCGCTCGCTGTCCGCCGCTCGCCGCTCGCTCGTGCAGCCAAAAATGGCCAGTTTTGGCCCGTTTTTGGGCCGTTTTGGCCAGTTTTTGGCCTGTTCTTGCATTGCGCGGTGACCGTCGAGAGCGGAGCAAAACGTCAGCCATCTCAGCACCCTGGAACCCCCCGGGTGGCACAGGGCTGGATGGGGCTTTCGTATAGCAGGGACGGTGCTGCCTCTCGCTTCGCTCGCTGTCCGCCGCTCGCCGCTCGCTCGTGCAGCCAAAAATGGCCAGTTTTGGCCCGTTTTTGGGCCGTTTTGGCCAGTTTTTGGCCTGTTCTTGCATTGCGCGGTGACCGTCGAGAGCGGAGCAAAACGTCAGCCATCTCAGCACCCTGGAACCCCCCGGGTGGCACAGGGCTGGATGGGGCTTTCGTATAGCAGGGACGGTGCTGCCTCTCGCTTCGCTCGCTGTCCGCCGCTCGCCGCTCGCTCGTGCAGCCAAAAATGGCCAGTTTTGGCCCGTTTTTGGGCCGTTTTGGCCAGTTTTTGGCCTGTTCTTGCATTGCGCGGTGACCGTCGAGAGCGGAGCAAAACGTCAGCCATCTCAGCACCCTGGAACCCCCCGGGTGGCACAGGGCTGGATGGGGCTTTCGTATAGCAGGGACGGTGCTGCCTCTCGCTTCGCTCGCTGTCCGCCGCTCGCCGCTCGCTCGCGCAGCCAAAAATGGCCAGTTTTGGCCCGTTTTTGGGCCGTTTTGGCCAGTTTTTGGCCTGTTCTTGCATTGCGCGGTGACCGTCGAGAGCGGAGCAAAACGTCAGCCATCTCAGCACCCTGGAACCCCCCGGGTGGCACAGGGCTGGATGGGGCTTTCGTATAGCAGGGACGGTGCTGCCTCTCGCTTCGCTCGCTGTCCGCCGCTCGCCGCTCGCGCAGCCAAAAATGGCCAGTTTTGGCCCGTTTTTGGGCCGTTTTGGCCAGTTTTTGGCCTGTTCTTGCATTGCGCGGTGACCGTCGAGAGCGGAGCAAAACGTCAGCCATCTCAGCACCCTGGAACCCCCCGGGTGGCACAGGGCTGGATGGGGCTTTCGTATAGCAGGGACGGTGCTGCCTCTCGCTTCGCTCGCTGTTCGCCGCTCGCCGCTCGCTCGCGCAGCCAAAAATGGCCAGTTTTGGCCCGTTTTTGGGCTGTTTTGGCCAGTTTTTGGCCTGTTCTTGCGTGGTGCGGTGACCGTCGTGAGCGGAGCAAAACGTCAGCCATCTCAGCACCCTGGAACCCCCCGGGTGGCACAGGGCTGGATGGGGCTTTCGTATAGCAGGGACGGTGCTGCCTCTCGCTTCGCTCGCTGTTCGCCGCTCGCCGCTCGCTCGCGCAGCCAAAAATGGCCAGTTTTGGCCCGTTTTTGGGCTGTTTTGGCCTGTTTTTGGGCTGTTCTTGTGTGGCGCGGTGACCGTCGTGAGCGGAGCAAAATGTCAGCCATCTCAGCACCCTGGAACCCCCCGGGTGGCACAGGGCTGGATGGGGCTTTCGTATAGCAGGGACGGTGCTGCCTCGCGCTTCGCTCGCTGTTCGCCGCTCTCCGCTCGCTCGCGCAGCAAAAAATGGCCAGTTTTGGCCCGTTTTTGGGCTGTTTTGGCCAGTTTTTGGCCTGTTCTTGCGTGCCGCGGCGACCGTCGTGAGCGGAGCAAAACGTCAGCCATCTCAGCACCCTGGAACCCCCCGGGTGGCACAGGGCTGGATGGGGCTTTCGTATAGCAGGGACGGTGCTGCCTCTCGCTTCGCTCGCTGTCCGCCGCTTGCTGCTCGCTCGCGCAGCCAAAAATGGCCAGTTTTGGCCCGTTTTTGGGCTGTTTTGGCCTGTTTTTGGGCTGTTCTTGTGTGCCGCGGCGACCGTCGTGAGCGGAGC
>NW_027020786.1:25000-27500 GCF_036884655.1 Musa acuminata AAA Group
GCCATCTCAGCACCCTGGAACCCCCCGGGTGGCACAGGGCTGGATGGGGCTTTCGTATAGCAGGGACGGTGCTGCCTCTCGCTTCGCTCGCTGTCCGCCGCTCGCCGCTCGCTCGTGCAGCCAAAAATGGCCAGTTTTGGCCCGTTTTTGGGCCGTTTTGGCCAGTTTTTGGCCTGTTCTTGCATTGCGCGGTGACCGTCGAGAGCGGAGCAAAACGTCAGCCATCTCAGCACCCTGGAACCCCCCGGGTGGCACAGGGCTGGATGGGGCTTTCGTATAGCAGGGACGGTGCTGCCTCTCGCTTCGCTCGCTGTCCGCCGCTCGCCGCTCGCTCGTGCAGCCAAAAATGGCCAGTTTTGGCCCGTTTTTGGGCCGTTTTGGCCAGTTTTTGGCCTGTTCTTGCATTGCGCGGTGACCGTCGAGAGCGGAGCAAAACGTCAGCCATCTCAGCACCCTGGAACCCCCCGGGTGGCACAGGGCTGGATGGGGCTTTCGTATAGCAGGGACGGTGCTGCCTCTCGCTTCGCTCGCTGTCCGCCGCTCGCCGCTCGCTCGTGCAGCCAAAAATGGCCAGTTTTGGCCCGTTTTTGGGCCGTTTTGGCCAGTTTTTGGCCTGTTCTTGCATTGCGCGGTGACCGTCGAGAGCGGAGCAAAACGTCAGCCATCTCAGCACCCTGGAACCCCCCGGGTGGCACAGGGCTGGATGGGGCTTTCGTATAGCAGGGACGGTGCTGCCTCTCGCTTCGCTCGCTGTCCGCCGCTCGCCGCTCGCTCGTGCAGCCAAAAATGGCCAGTTTTGGCCCGTTTTTGGGCCGTTTTGGCCAGTTTTTGGCCTGTTCTTGCATTGCGCGGTGACCGTCGAGAGCGGAGCAAAACGTCAGCCATCTCAGCACCCTGGAACCCCCCGGGTGGCACAGGGCTGGATGGGGCTTTCGTATAGCAGGGACGGTGCTGCCTCTCGCTTCGCTCGCTGTCCGCCGCTCGCCGCTCGCTCGCGCAGCCAAAAATGGCCAGTTTTGGCCCGTTTTTGGGCCGTTTTGGCCAGTTTTTGGCCTGTTCTTGCATTGCGCGGTGACCGTCGAGAGCGGAGCAAAACGTCAGCCATCTCAGCACCCTGGAACCCCCCGGGTGGCACAGGGCTGGATGGGGCTTTCGTATAGCAGGGACGGTGCTGCCTCTCGCTTCGCTCGCTGTCCGCCGCTCGCCGCTCGCTCGTGCAGCCAAAAATGGCCAGTTTTGGCCCGTTTTTGGGCCGTTTTGGCCAGTTTTTGGCCTGTTCTTGCATTGCGCGGTGACCGTCGAGAGCGGAGCAAAACGTCAGCCATCTCAGCACCCTGGAACCCCCCCCGGGTGGCACAGGGCTGGATGGGGCTTTCGTATAGCAGGGACGGTGCTGCCTCTCGCTTCGCTCGCTGTCCGCCGCTCGCCGCTCGCTCGTGCAGCCAAAAATGGCCAGTTTTGGCCCGTTTTTGGGCCGTTTTGGCCAGTTTTTGGCCTGTTCTTGCATTGCGCGGTGACCGTCGAGAGCGGAGCAAAACGTCAGCCATCTCAGCACCCTGGAACCCCCCGGGTGGCACAGGGCTGGATGGGGCTTTCGTATAGCAGGGACGGTGCTGCCTCTCGCTTCGCTCGCTGTCCGCCGCTCGCCGCTCGCTCGTGCAGCCAAAAATGGCCAGTTTTGGCCCGTTTTTGGGCCGTTTTGGCCAGTTTTTGGCCTGTTCTTGCATTGCGCGGTGACCGTCGAGAGCGGAGCAAAACGTCAGCCATCTCAGCACCCTGGAACCCCCCGGGTGGCACAGGGCTGGATGGGGCTTTCGTATAGCAGGGACGGTGCTGCCTCTCGCTTCGCTCGCTGTCCGCCGCTCGCCGCTCGCTCGCGCAGCCAAAAATGGCCAGTTTTGGCCCGTTTTTGGGCCGTTTTGGCCAGTTTTTGGCCTGTTCTTGCATTGCGCGGTGACCGTCGAGAGCGGAGCAAAACGTCAGCCATCTCAGCACCCTGGAACCCCCCGGGTGGCACAGGGCTGGATGGGGCTTTCGTATAGCAGGGACGGTGCTGCCTCTCGCTTCGCTCGCTGTCCGCCGCTCGCCGCTCGCTCGTGCAGCCAAAAATGGCCAGTTTTGGCCCGTTTTTGGGCCGTTTTGGCCAGTTTTTGGCCTGTTCTTGCATTGCGCGGTGACCGTCGAGAGCGGAGCAAAACGTCAGCCATCTCAGCACCCTGGAACCCCCCGGGTGGCACAGGGCTGGATGGGGCTTTCGTATAGCAGGGACGGTGCTGCCTCTCGCTTCGCTCGCTGTCCGCCGCTCGCCGCTCGCTCGTGCAGCCAAAAATGGCCAGTTTTGGCCCGTTTTTGGGCCGTTTTGGCCAGTTTTTGGCCTGTTCTTGCATTGCGCGGTGACCGTCGAGAGCGGAGCAAAACGTCAGCCATCTCAGCACCCTGGAACCCCCCGGGTGGCACAGGGCTGGATGGGGCTTTCGTATAGCAGGGACGGTGCTGCCTC
>NW_027020786.1:37500-42500 GCF_036884655.1 Musa acuminata AAA Group
TTCGCCGCTCACCGCTCGCTCGCTCAGCCAAAAATGGCCAGTTTTGGCCCGTTTTTGGGCTGTTTTGGCCTGTTTTTGGTCCGTTCTTGCATGGCGCGGTGACCGTCGTGAGCGGAGCAAAACGTCAGCCATCTCAGCACCCTGGAACCCCCCGGGTGGCACAGGGCTGGATGGGGCTTTCGTATAGCAGGGACGGTGCTGCCTCACGCTTCGCTCGCTGTTCGCCGCTCGCCGCTCGCTCGCGCAGCCAAAAATGACCAGTTTTGGCCCGTTTTTGGGCTGTTTTGGCCTGTTTATGGTCCGTTCTTGCGTGGTGCGGTGACCGTCGTGAGCGGAGCAAAACGTCAGCCATCTCAGCACCCTGGAACCCCCCGGGTGGCACAGGGCTGGATGGGGCTTTCGTATATAGCAGGGACGGTGCTGCCTCTCGCTTCGCTCGCTGTCCGCCGCTCGCCGCTCGCTCGCGCAGCCAAAAATGGCCAGTTTTGGCCCGTTTTTGGGCCGTTTTGGCCAGTTTTTGGCCTGTTCTTGCATTGCGCGGTGACCGTCGAGAGCGGAGCAAAACGTCAGCCATCTCAGCACCCTGGAACCCCCCGGGTGGCACAGGGCTGGATGGGGCTTTCGTATAGCAGGGACGGTGCTGCCTCTCGCTTCGCTCGCTGTCCGCCGCTCGCCGCTCGCTCGTGCAGCCAAAAATGGCCAGTTTTGGCCCGTTTTTGGGCCGTTTTGGCCAGTTTTTGGCCTGTTCTTGCATTGCGCGGTGACCGTCGAGAGCGGAGCAAAACGTCAGCCATCTCAGCACCCTGGAACCCCCCGGGTGGCACAGGGCTGGATGGGGCTTTCGTATAGCAGGGACGGTGCTGCCTCTCGCTTCGCTCGCTGTCCGCCGCTCGCCGCTCGCTCGTGCAGCCAAAAATGGCCAGTTTTGGCCCGTTTTTGGGCCGTTTTGGCCAGTTTTTGGCCTGTTCTTGCATTGCGCGGTGACCGTCGAGAGCGGAGCAAAACGTCAGCCATCTCAGCACCCTGGAACCCCCCGGGTGGCACAGGGCTGGATGGGGCTTTCGTATAGCAGGGACGGTGCTGCCTCTCGCTTCGCTCGCTGTCCGCCGCTCGCCGCTCGCTCGTGCAGCCAAAAATGGCCAGTTTTGGCCCGTTTTTGGGCCGTTTTGGCCAGTTTTTGGCCTGTTCTTGCATTGCGCGGTGACCGTCGAGAGCGGAGCAAAACGTCAGCCATCTCAGCACCCTGGAACCCCCCGGGTGGCACAGGGCTGGATGGGGCTTTCGTATAGCAGGGACGGTGCTGCCTCTCGCTTCGCTCGCTGTCCGCCGCTCGCCGCTCGCTCGTGCAGCCAAAAATGGCCAGTTTTGGCCCGTTTTTGGGCCGTTTTGGCCAGTTTTTGGCCTGTTCTTGCATTGCGCGGTGACCGTCGAGAGCGGAGCAAAACGTCAGCCATCTCAGCACCCTGGAACCCCCCGGGTGGCACAGGGCTGGATGGGGCTTTCGTATAGCAGGGACGGTGCTGCCTCTCGCTTCGCTCGCTGTCCGCCGCTCGCCGCTCGCTCGTGCAGCCAAAAATGGCCAGTTTTGGCCCGTTTTTGGGCCGTTTTGGCCAGTTTTTGGCCTGTTCTTGCATTGCGCGGTGACCGTCGAGAGCGGAGCAAAACGTCAGCCATCTCAGCACCCTGGAACCCCCCGGGTGGCACAGGGCTGGATGGGGCTTTCGTATAGCAGGGACGGTGCTGCCTCTCGCTTCGCTCGCTGTCCGCCGCTCGCCGCTCGCTCGTGCAGCCAAAAATGGCCAGTTTTGGCCCGTTTTTGGGCCGTTTTGGCCAGTTTTTGGCCTGTTCTTGCATTGCGCGGTGACCGTCGAGAGCGGAGCAAAACGTCAGCCATCTCAGCACCCTGGAACCCCCCGGGTGGCACAGGGCTGGATGGGGCTTTCGTATAGCAGGGACGGTGCTGCCTCTCGCTTCGCTCGCTGTCCGCCGCTCGCCGCTCGCTCGTGCAGCCAAAAATGGCCAGTTTTGGCCCGTTTTTGGGCCGTTTTGGCCAGTTTTTGGCCTGTTCTTGCATTGCGCGGTGACCGTCGAGAGCGGAGCAAAACGTCAGCCATCTCAGCACCCTGGAACCCCCCGGGTGGCACAGGGCTGGATGGGGCTTTCGTATAGCAGGGACGGTGCTGCCTCTCGCTTCGCTCGCTGTCCGCCGCTCGCCGCTCGCTCGTGCAGCCAAAAATGGCCAGTTTTGGCCCGTTTTTGGGCCGTTTTGGCCAGTTTTTGGCCTGTTCTTGCATTGCGCGGTGACCGTCGAGAGCGGAGCAAAACGTCAGCCATCTCAGCACCCTGGAACCCCCCGGGTGGCACAGGGCTGGATGGGGCTTTCGTATAGCAGGGACGGTGCTGCCTCTCGCTTCGCTCGCTGTCCGCCGCTCGCCGCTCGCTCGCGCAGCCAAAAATGGCCAGTTTTGGCCCGTTTTTGGGCCGTTTTGGCCAGTTTTTGGCCTGTTCTTGCATTGCGCGGTGACCGTCGAGAGCGGAGCAAAACGTCAGCCATCTCAGCACCCTGGAACCCCCCGGGTGGCACAGGGCTGGATGGGGCTTTCGTATAGCAGGGACGGTGCTGCCTCTCGCTTCGCTCGCTGTCCGCCGCTCGCCGCTCGCTCGTGCAGCCAAAAATGGCCAGTTTTGGCCCGTTTTTGGGCCGTTTTGGCCAGTTTTTGGCCTGTTCTTGCATTGCGCGGTGACCGTCGAGAGCGGAGCAAAACGTCAGCCATCTCAGCACCCTGGAACCCCCCGGGTGGCACAGGGCTGGATGGGGCTTTCGTATAGCAGGGACGGTGCTGCCTCTCGCTTCGCTCGCTGTCCGCCGCTCGCCGCTCGCTCGTGCAGCCAAAAATGGCCAGTTTTGGCCCGTTTTTGGGCCGTTTTGGCCAGTTTTTGGCCTGTTCTTGCATTGCGCGGTGACCGTCGAGAGCGGAGCAAAACGTCAGCCATCTCAGCACCCTGGAACCCCCCGGGTGGCACAGGGCTGGATGGGGCTTTCGTATAGCAGGGACGGTGCTGCCTCTCGCTTCGCTCGCTGTCCGCCGCTCGCCGCTCGCTCGTGCAGCCAAAAATGGCCAGTTTTGGCCCGTTTTTGGGCCGTTTTGGCCAGTTTTTGGCCTGTTCTTGCATTGCGCGGTGACCGTCGAGAGCGGAGCAAAACGTCAGCCATCTCAGCACCCTGGAACCCCCCGGGTGGCACAGGGCTGGATGGGGCTTTCGTATAGCAGGGACGGTGCTGCCTCTCGCTTCGCTCGCTGTCCGCCGCTCGCCGCTCGCTCGCGCAGCCAAAAATGGCCAGTTTTGGCCCGTTTTTGGGCCGTTTTGGCCAGTTTTTGGCCTGTTCTTGCATTGCGCGGTGACCGTCGAGAGCGGAGCAAAACGTCAGCCATCTCAGCACCCTGGAACCCCCCGGGTGGCACAGGGCTGGATGGGGCTTTCGTATAGCAGGGACGGTGCTGCCTCTCGCTTCGCTCGCTGTCCGCCGCTCGCCGCTCGCTCGTGCAGCCAAAAATGGCCAGTTTTGGCCCGTTTTTGGGCCGTTTTGGCCAGTTTTTGGCCTGTTCTTGCATTGCGCGGTGACCGTCGAGAGCGGAGCAAAACGTC
The DNA here is from genome assembly GCF_036884655.1 of Musa acuminata AAA Group. NCBI lineage: Eukaryota > Viridiplantae > Streptophyta > Magnoliopsida > Zingiberales > Musaceae > Musa > Musa acuminata. The sequence continues at coordinate 41,149 of NW_027020786.1, forward strand.
AGCCATCTCAGCACCCTGGAACCCCCCGGGTGGCACAGGGCTGGATGGGGCTTTCGTATAGCAGGGACGGTGCTGCCTCTCGCTTCGCTCGCTGTCCGCCGCTCGCCGCTCGCTCGTGCAGCCAAAAATGGCCAGTTTTGGCCCGTTTTTGGGCCGTTTTGGCCAGTTTTTGGCCTGTTCTTGCATTGCGCGGTGACCGTCGAGAGCGGAGCAAAACGTCAGCCATCTCAGCACCCTGGAACCCCCCGGGTGGCACAGGGCTGGATGGGGCTTTCGTATAGCAGGGACGGTGCTGCCTCTCGCTTCGCTCGCTGTCCGCCGCTCGCCGCTCGCTCGTGCAGCCAAAAATGGCCAGTTTTGGCCCGTTTTTGGGCCGTTTTGGCCAGTTTTTGGCCTGTTCTTGCATTGCGCGGTGACCGTCGAGAGCGGAGCAAAACGTCAGCCATCTCAGCACCCTGGAACCCCCCGGGTGGCACAGGGCTGGATGGGGCTTTCGTATAGCAGGGACGGTGCTGCCTCTCGCTTCGCTCGCTGTCCGCCGCTCGCCGCTCGCTCGCGCAGCCAAAAATGGCCAGTTTTGGCCCGTTTTTGGGCCGTTTTGGCCAGTTTTTGGCCTGTTCTTGCATTGCGCGGTGACCGTCGAGAGCGGAGCAAAACGTCAGCCATCTCAGCACCCTGGAACCCCCCGGGTGGCACAGGGCTGGATGGGGCTTTCGTATAGCAGGGACGGTGCTGCCTCTCGCTTCGCTCGCTGTCCGCCGCTCGCCGCTCGCGCAGCCAAAAATGGCCAGTTTTGGCCCGTTTTTGGGCCGTTTTGGCCAGTTTTTGGCCTGTTCTTGCATTGCGCGGTGACCGTCGAGAGCGGAGCAAAACGTCAGCCATCTCAGCACCCTGGAACCCCCCGGGTGGCACAGGGCTGGATGGGGCTTTCGTATAGCAGGGACGGTGCTGCCTCTCGCTTCGCTCGCTGTTCGCCGCTCGCCGCTCGCTCGCGCAGCCAAAAATGGCCAGTTTTGGCCCGTTTTTGGGCTGTTTTGGCCAGTTTTTGGCCTGTTCTTGCGTGGTGCGGTGACCGTCGTGAGCGGAGCAAAACGTCAGCCATCTCAGCACCCTGGAACCCCCCGGGTGGCACAGGGCTGGATGGGGCTTTCGTATAGCAGGGACGGTGCTGCCTCTCGCTTCGCTCGCTGTTCGCCGCTCGCCGCTCGCTCGCGCAGCCAAAAATGGCCAGTTTTGGCCCGTTTTTGGGCTGTTTTGGCCTGTTTTTGGGCTGTTCTTGTGTGGCGCGGTGACCGTCGTGAGCGGAGCAAAATGTCAGCCATCTCAGCACCCTGGAACCCCCCGGGTGGCAC
>NW_027020786.1:52500-55000 GCF_036884655.1 Musa acuminata AAA Group
TGGGGCTTTCGTATAGCAGGGACGGTGCTGCCTCTCGCTTCGCTCGCTGTCCGCCGCTCGCCGCTCGCTCGTGCAGCCAAAAATGGCCAGTTTTGGCCCGTTTTTGGGCCGTTTTGGCCAGTTTTTGGCCTGTTCTTGCATTGCGCGGTGACCGTCGAGAGCGGAGCAAAACGTCAGCCATCTCAGCACCCTGGAACCCCCCGGGTGGCACAGGGCTGGATGGGGCTTTCGTATAGCAGGGACGGTGCTGCCTCTCGCTTCGCTCGCTGTCCGCCGCTCGCCGCTCGCTCGTGCAGCCAAAAATGGCCAGTTTTGGCCCGTTTTTGGGCCGTTTTGGCCAGTTTTTGGCCTGTTCTTGCATTGCGCGGTGACCGTCGAGAGCGGAGCAAAACGTCAGCCATCTCAGCACCCTGGAACCCCCCGGGTGGCACAGGGCTGGATGGGGCTTTCGTATAGCAGGGACGGTGCTGCCTCTCGCTTCGCTCGCTGTCCGCCGCTCGCCGCTCGCTCGTGCAGCCAAAAATGGCCAGTTTTGGCCCGTTTTTGGGCCGTTTTGGCCAGTTTTTGGCCTGTTCTTGCATTGCGCGGTGACCGTCGAGAGCGGAGCAAAACGTCAGCCATCTCAGCACCCTGGAACCCCCCGGGTGGCACAGGGCTGGATGGGGCTTTCGTATAGCAGGGACGGTGCTGCCTCTCGCTTCGCTCGCTGTCCGCCGCTCGCCGCTCGCTCGTGCAGCCAAAAATGGCCAGTTTTGGCCCGTTTTTGGGCCGTTTTGGCCAGTTTTTGGCCTGTTCTTGCATTGCGCGGTGACCGTCGAGAGCGGAGCAAAACGTCAGCCATCTCAGCACCCTGGAACCCCCCGGGTGGCACAGGGCTGGATGGGGCTTTCGTATAGCAGGGACGGTGCTGCCTCTCGCTTCGCTCGCTGTCCGCCGCTCGCCGCTCGCTCGTGCAGCCAAAAATGGCCAGTTTTGGCCCGTTTTTGGGCCGTTTTGGCCAGTTTTTGGCCTGTTCTTGCATTGCGCGGTGACCGTCGAGAGCGGAGCAAAACGTCAGCCATCTCAGCACCCTGGAACCCCCCGGGTGGCACAGGGCTGGATGGGGCTTTCGTATAGCAGGGACGGTGCTGCCTCTCGCTTCGCTCGCTGTCCGCCGCTCGCCGCTCGCTCGTGCAGCCAAAAATGGCCAGTTTTGGCCCGTTTTTGGGCCGTTTTGGCCAGTTTTTGGCCTGTTCTTGCATTGCGCGGTGACCGTCGAGAGCGGAGCAAAACGTCAGCCATCTCAGCACCCTGGAACCCCCCGGGTGGCACAGGGCTGGATGGGGCTTTCGTATAGCAGGGACGGTGCTGCCTCTCGCTTCGCTCGCTGTCCGCCGCTCGCCGCTCGCTCGCGCAGCCAAAAATGGCCAGTTTTGGCCCGTTTTTGGGCCGTTTTGGCCAGTTTTTGGCCTGTTCTTGCATTGCGCGGTGACCGTCGAGAGCGGAGCAAAACGTCAGCCATCTCAGCACCCTGGAACCCCCCGGGTGGCACAGGGCTGGATGGGGCTTTCGTATAGCAGGGACGGTGCTGCCTCTCGCTTCGCTCGCTGTCCGCCGCTCGCCGCTCGCTCGTGCAGCCAAAAATGGCCAGTTTTGGCCCGTTTTTGGGCCGTTTTGGCCAGTTTTTGGCCTGTTCTTGCATTGCGCGGTGACCGTCGAGAGCGGAGCAAAACGTCAGCCATCTCAGCACCCTGGAACCCCCCGGGTGGCACAGGGCTGGATGGGGCTTTCGTATAGCAGGGACGGTGCTGCCTCTCGCTTCGCTCGCTGTCCGCCGCTCGCCGCTCGCTCGTGCAGCCAAAAATGGCCAGTTTTGGCCCGTTTTTGGGCCGTTTTGGCCAGTTTTTGGCCTGTTCTTGCATTGCGCGGTGACCGTCGAGAGCGGAGCAAAACGTCAGCCATCTCAGCACCCTGGAACCCCCCGGGTGGCACAGGGCTGGATGGGGCTTTCGTATAGCAGGGACGGTGCTGCCTCTCGCTTCGCTCGCTGTCCGCCGCTCGCCGCTCGCTCGTGCAGCCAAAAATGGCCAGTTTTGGCCCGTTTTTGGGCCGTTTTGGCCAGTTTTTGGCCTGTTCTTGCATTGCGCGGTGACCGTCGAGAGCGGAGCAAAACGTCAGCCATCTCAGCACCCTGGAACCCCCCGGGTGGCACAGGGCTGGATGGGGCTTTCGTATAGCAGGGACGGTGCTGCCTCTCGCTTCGCTCGCTGTCCGCCGCTCGCCGCTCGCTCGCGCAGCCAAAAATGGCCAGTTTTGGCCCGTTTTTGGGCCGTTTTGGCCAGTTTTTGGCCTGTTCTTGCATTGCGCGGTGACCGTCGAGAGCGGAGCAAAACGTCAGCCATCTCAGCACCCTGGAACCCCCCGGGTGGCACAGGGCTGGATGGGGCTTTCGTATAGCAGGGACGGTGCTGCCTCTCGCTTCGCTCGCTGTCCGCCGCTCGCCGCTCGCTCGTGCAGCCAA
>NW_027020786.1:65000-68588 GCF_036884655.1 Musa acuminata AAA Group
GCCCGTTTTTGGGCTGTTTTGGCCTGTTTTTGGTCTGTTCTGGCGTGGCGCGGTGACCGTCGTGAGCGGAGCAAAACGTCAGCCATCTCAGCACCTTGGAACCCCCCGGGTGGCACAGGGCTGGATGGGGCTTTCGTATAGCAGGGACGGTGCTGCCTCACGCTTCGCTCGCTGTTCGCCGCTCGCCGCTCGCTCGCGCAACCTAAAATGGCCAGTTTTGGCCCGTTTTTGGGCTGTTTTGGCCTGTTTTTGGTCCGTTCTTGCGTGGCACGGCGACCGTCGTGAGCGGAGCAAAACGTCAGCCATCTCAGCACCCTGGAACCCCCCGGGTGGCACAGGGCTGGATGGGGCTTTCGTATAGCAGGGACGGTGCTGCCTCTCGCTTCGCTCGCTGTTCGCCGCTCACCGCTCGCTCGCTCAGCCAAAAATGGCCAGTTTTGGCCCGTTTTTGGGCTGTTTTGGCCTGTTTTTGGTCCGTTCTTGCATGGCGCGGTGACCGTCGTGAGCGGAGCAAAACGTCAGCCATCTCAGCACCCTGGAACCCCCCGGGTGGCACAGGGCTGGATGGGGCTTTCGTATAGCAGGGACGGTGCTGCCTCACGCTTCGCTCGCTGTTCGCCGCTCGCCGCTCGCTCGCGCAGCCAAAAATGACCAGTTTTGGCCCGTTTTTGGGCTGTTTTGGCCTGTTTATGGTCCGTTCTTGCGTGGTGCGGTGACCGTCGTGAGCGGAGCAAAACGTCAGCCATCTCAGCACCCTGGAACCCCCCGGGTGGCACAGGGCTGGATGGGGCTTTCGTATATAGCAGGGACGGTGCTGCCTCTCGCTTCGCTCGCTGTCCGCCGCTCGCCGCTCGCTCGCGCAGCCAAAAATGGCCAGTTTTGGCCCGTTTTTGGGCCGTTTTGGCCAGTTTTTGGCCTGTTCTTGCATTGCGCGGTGACCGTCGAGAGCGGAGCAAAACGTCAGCCATCTCAGCACCCTGGAACCCCCCGGGTGGCACAGGGCTGGATGGGGCTTTCGTATAGCAGGGACGGTGCTGCCTCTCGCTTCGCTCGCTGTCCGCCGCTCGCCGCTCGCTCGTGCAGCCAAAAATGGCCAGTTTTGGCCCGTTTTTGGGCCGTTTTGGCCAGTTTTTGGCCTGTTCTTGCATTGCGCGGTGACCGTCGAGAGCGGAGCAAAACGTCAGCCATCTCAGCACCCTGGAACCCCCCGGGTGGCACAGGGCTGGATGGGGCTTTCGTATAGCAGGGACGGTGCTGCCTCTCGCTTCGCTCGCTGTCCGCCGCTCGCCGCTCGCTCGTGCAGCCAAAAATGGCCAGTTTTGGCCCGTTTTTGGGCCGTTTTGGCCAGTTTTTGGCCTGTTCTTGCATTGCGCGGTGACCGTCGAGAGCGGAGCAAAACGTCAGCCATCTCAGCACCCTGGAACCCCCCGGGTGGCACAGGGCTGGATGGGGCTTTCGTATAGCAGGGACGGTGCTGCCTCTCGCTTCGCTCGCTGTCCGCCGCTCGCCGCTCGCTCGTGCAGCCAAAAATGGCCAGTTTTGGCCCGTTTTTGGGCCGTTTTGGCCAGTTTTTGGCCTGTTCTTGCATTGCGCGGTGACCGTCGAGAGCGGAGCAAAACGTCAGCCATCTCAGCACCCTGGAACCCCCCGGGTGGCACAGGGCTGGATGGGGCTTTCGTATAGCAGGGACGGTGCTGCCTCTCGCTTCGCTCGCTGTCCGCCGCTCGCCGCTCGCTCGTGCAGCCAAAAATGGCCAGTTTTGGCCCGTTTTTGGGCCGTTTTGGCCAGTTTTTGGCCTGTTCTTGCATTGCGCGGTGACCGTCGAGAGCGGAGCAAAACGTCAGCCATCTCAGCACCCTGGAACCCCCCGGGTGGCACAGGGCTGGATGGGGCTTTCGTATAGCAGGGACGGTGCTGCCTCTCGCTTCGCTCGCTGTCCGCCGCTCGCCGCTCGCTCGTGCAGCCAAAAATGGCCAGTTTTGGCCCGTTTTTGGGCCGTTTTGGCCAGTTTTTGGCCTGTTCTTGCATTGCGCGGTGACCGTCGAGAGCGGAGCAAAACGTCAGCCATCTCAGCACCCTGGAACCCCCCGGGTGGCACAGGGCTGGATGGGGCTTTCGTATAGCAGGGACGGTGCTGCCTCTCGCTTCGCTCGCTGTCCGCCGCTCGCCGCTCGCTCGTGCAGCCAAAAATGGCCAGTTTTGGCCCGTTTTTGGGCCGTTTTGGCCAGTTTTTGGCCTGTTCTTGCATTGCGCGGTGACCGTCGAGAGCGGAGCAAAACGTCAGCCATCTCAGCACCCTGGAACCCCCCGGGTGGCACAGGGCTGGATGGGGCTTTCGTATAGCAGGGACGGTGCTGCCTCTCGCTTCGCTCGCTGTCCGCCGCTCGCCGCTCGCTCGTGCAGCCAAAAATGGCCAGTTTTGGCCCGTTTTTGGGCCGTTTTGGCCAGTTTTTGGCCTGTTCTTGCATTGCGCGGTGACCGTCGAGAGCGGAGCAAAACGTCAGCCATCTCAGCACCCTGGAACCCCCCGGGTGGCACAGGGCTGGATGGGGCTTTCGTATAGCAGGGACGGTGCTGCCTCTCGCTTCGCTCGCTGTCCGCCGCTCGCCGCTCGCTCGTGCAGCCAAAAATGGCCAGTTTTGGCCCGTTTTTGGGCCGTTTTGGCCAGTTTTTGGCCTGTTCTTGCATTGCGCGGTGACCGTCGAGAGCGGAGCAAAACGTCAGCCATCTCAGCACCCTGGAACCCCCCGGGTGGCACAGGGCTGGATGGGGCTTTCGTATAGCAGGGACGGTGCTGCCTCTCGCTTCGCTCGCTGTCCGCCGCTCGCCGCTCGCTCGCGCAGCCAAAAATGGCCAGTTTTGGCCCGTTTTTGGGCCGTTTTGGCCAGTTTTTGGCCTGTTCTTGCATTGCGCGGTGACCGTCGAGAGCGGAGCAAAACGTCAGCCATCTCAGCACCCTGGAACCCCCCGGGTGGCACAGGGCTGGATGGGGCTTTCGTATAGCAGGGACGGTGCTGCCTCTCGCTTCGCTCGCTGTCCGCCGCTCGCCGCTCGCTCGTGCAGCCAAAAATGGCCAGTTTTGGCCCGTTTTTGGGCCGTTTTGGCCAGTTTTTGGCCTGTTCTTGCATTGCGCGGTGACCGTCGAGAGCGGAGCAAAACGTCAGCCATCTCAGCACCCTGGAACCCCCCGGGTGGCACAGGGCTGGATGGGGCTTTCGTATAGCAGGGACGGTGCTGCCTCTCGCTTCGCTCGCTGTCCGCCGCTCGCCGCTCGCTCGTGCAGCCAAAAATGGCCAGTTTTGGCCCGTTTTTGGGCCGTTTTGGCCAGTTTTTGGCCTGTTCTTGCATTGCGCGGTGACCGTCGAGAGCGGAGCAAAACGTCAGCCATCTCAGCACCCTGGAACCCCCCGGGTGGCACAGGGCTGGATGGGGCTTTCGTATAGCAGGGACGGTGCTGCCTCTCGCTTCGCTCGCTGTCCGCCGCTCGCCGCTCGCTCGTGCAGCCAAAAATGGCCAGTTTTGGCCCGTTTTTGGGCCGTTTTGGCCAGTTTTTGGCCTGTTCTTGCATTGCGCGGTGACCGTCGAGAG
>NW_027020787.1:15000-17500 GCF_036884655.1 Musa acuminata AAA Group
GGGGGGTTCCAGGGTGCTGAGATGGCTGACGTTTTGCTCCGCTCACGACGGTCGCCGCGGCACGCAAGAACAGGCCAAAAACTGGCCAAAACAGCCCAAAAACGGGCCAAAACTGGCCATTTTTTGCTGCGCGAGCGAGCGGAGAGCGGCGAACAGCGAGCGAAGCGCGAGGCAGCACCGTCCCTGCTATACGAAAGCCCCATCCAGCCCTGTGCCACCCGGGGGGTTCCAGGGTGCTGAGATGGCTGACATTTTGCTCCGCTCACGACGGTCACCGCGCCACACAAGAACAGCCCAAAAACAGGCCAAAACAGCCCAAAAACGGGCCAAAACTGGCCATTTTTGGCTGCGCGAGCGAGCGGCGAGCGGCGAACAGCGAGCGAAGCGAGAGGCAGCACCGTCCCTGCTATACGAAAGCCCCATCCAGCCCTGTGCCACCCGGGGGGTTCCAGGGTGCTGAGATGGCTGACGTTTTGCTCCGCTCACGACGGTCACCGCACCACGCAAGAACAGGCCAAAAACTGGCCAAAACAGCCCAAAAACGGGCCAAAACTGGCCATTTTTGGCTGCGCGAGCGAGCGGCGAGCGGCGAACAGCGAGCGAAGCGAGAGGCAGCACCGTCCCTGCTATACGAAAGCCCCATCCAGCCCTGTGCCACCCGGGGGGTTCCAGGGTGCTGAGATGGCTGACGTTTTGCTCCGCTCTCGACGGTCACCGCGCAATGCAAGAACAGGCCAAAAACTGGCCAAAACGGCCCAAAAACGGGCCAAAACTGGCCATTTTTGGCTGCGCGAGCGGCGAGCGGCGGACAGCGAGCGAAGCGAGAGGCAGCACCGTCCCTGCTATACGAAAGCCCCATCCAGCCCTGTGCCACCCGGGGGGTTCCAGGGTGCTGAGATGGCTGACGTTTTGCTCCGCTCTCGACGGTCACCGCGCAATGCAAGAACAGGCCAAAAACTGGCCAAAACGGCCCAAAAACGGGCCAAAACTGGCCATTTTTGGCTGCGCGAGCGAGCGGCGAGCGGCGGACAGCGAGCGAAGCGAGAGGCAGCACCGTCCCTGCTATACGAAAGCCCCATCCAGCCCTGTGCCACCCGGGGGGTTCCAGGGTGCTGAGATGGCTGACGTTTTGCTCCGCTCTCGACGGTCACCGCGCAATGCAAGAACAGGCCAAAAACTGGCCAAAACGGCCCAAAAACGGGCCAAAACTGGCCATTTTTGGCTGCACGAGCGAGCGGCGAGCGGCGGACAGCGAGCGAAGCGAGAGGCAGCACCGTCCCTGCTATACGAAAGCCCCATCCAGCCCTGTGCCACCCGGGGGGTTCCAGGGTGCTGAGATGGCTGACGTTTTGCTCCGCTCTCGACGGTCACCGCGCAATGCAAGAACAGGCCAAAAACTGGCCAAAACGGCCCAAAAACGGGCCAAAACTGGCCATTTTTGGCTGCACGAGCGAGCGGCGAGCGGCGGACAGCGAGCGAAGCGAGAGGCAGCACCGTCCCTGCTATACGAAAGCCCCATCCAGCCCTGTGCCACCCGGGGGGTTCCAGGGTGCTGAGATGGCTGACGTTTTGCTCCGCTCTCGACGGTCACCGCGCAATGCAAGAACAGGCCAAAAACTGGCCAAAACGGCCCAAAAACGGGCCAAAACTGGCCATTTTTGGCTGCACGAGCGAGCGGCGAGCGGCGGACAGCGAGCGAAGCGAGAGGCAGCACCGTCCCTGCTATACGAAAGCCCCATCCAGCCCTGTGCCACCCGGGGGGTTCCAGGGTGCTGAGATGGCTGACGTTTTGCTCCGCTCTCGACGGTCACCGCGCAATGCAAGAACAGGCCAAAAACTGGCCAAAACGGCCCAAAAACGGGCCAAAACTGGCCATTTTTGGCTGCACGAGCGAGCGGCGAGCGGCGGACAGCGAGCGAAGCGAGAGGCAGCACCGTCCCTGCTATACGAAAGCCCCATCCAGCCCTGTGCCACCCGGGGGGTTCCAGGGTGCTGAGATGGCTGACGTTTTGCTCCGCTCTCGACGGTCACCGCGCAATGCAAGAACAGGCCAAAAACTGGCCAAAACGGCCCAAAAACGGGCCAAAACTGGCCATTTTTGGCTGCGCGAGCGAGCGGCGAGCGGCGGACAGCGAGCGAAGCGAGAGGCAGCACCGTCCCTGCTATATACGAAAGCCCCATCCAGCCCTGTGCCACCCGGGGGGTTCCAGGGTGCTGAGATGGCTGACGTTTTGCTCCGCTCACGACGGTCACCGCACCACGCAAGAACGGACCATAAACAGGCCAAAACAGCCCAAAAACGGGCCAAAACTGGTCATTTTTGGCTGCGCGAGCGAGCGGCGAGCGGCGAACAGCGAGCGAAGCGTGAGGCAGCACCGTCCCTGCTATACGAAAGCCCCATCCAGCCCTGTGCCACCCGGGGGGTTCCAGGGTGCTGAGATGGCTGACGTTTTGCTCCGCTCACGACGGTCACCGCGCCATGCAAGAACGGACCAAAAAC
>NW_027020787.1:37500-40000 GCF_036884655.1 Musa acuminata AAA Group
CCAAAACTGGCCATTTTTGGCTGCGCGAGCGAGCAGCGAGCGGCGGACAGCGAGCGAAGCGAGAGGCAGCACCGTCCCTGCTATACGAAAGCCCCATCCAGCCCTGTGCCACCCGGGGGGTTCCAGGGTGCTGAGATGGCTGACGTTTTGCTCCGCTCACGACGGTCGCCGCGGCACGCAAGAACAGGCCAAAAACTGGCCAAAACAGCCCAAAAACGGGCCAAAACTGGCCATTTTTTGCTGCGCGAGCGAGCGGAGAGCGGCGAACAGCGAGCGAAGCGCGAGGCAGCACCGTCCCTGCTATACGAAAGCCCCATCCAGCCCTGTGCCACCCGGGGGGTTCCAGGGTGCTGAGATGGCTGACATTTTGCTCCGCTCACGACGGTCACCGCGCCACACAAGAACAGCCCAAAAACAGGCCAAAACAGCCCAAAAACGGGCCAAAACTGGCCATTTTTGGCTGCGCGAGCGAGCGGCGAGCGGCGAACAGCGAGCGAAGCGAGAGGCAGCACCGTCCCTGCTATACGAAAGCCCCATCCAGCCCTGTGCCACCCGGGGGGTTCCAGGGTGCTGAGATGGCTGACGTTTTGCTCCGCTCACGACGGTCACCGCACCACGCAAGAACAGGCCAAAAACTGGCCAAAACAGCCCAAAAACGGGCCAAAACTGGCCATTTTTGGCTGCGCGAGCGAGCGGCGAGCGGCGAACAGCGAGCGAAGCGAGAGGCAGCACCGTCCCTGCTATACGAAAGCCCCATCCAGCCCTGTGCCACCCGGGGGGTTCCAGGGTGCTGAGATGGCTGACGTTTTGCTCCGCTCTCGACGGTCACCGCGCAATGCAAGAACAGGCCAAAAACTGGCCAAAACGGCCCAAAAACGGGCCAAAACTGGCCATTTTTGGCTGCGCGAGCGGCGAGCGGCGGACAGCGAGCGAAGCGAGAGGCAGCACCGTCCCTGCTATACGAAAGCCCCATCCAGCCCTGTGCCACCCGGGGGGTTCCAGGGTGCTGAGATGGCTGACGTTTTGCTCCGCTCTCGACGGTCACCGCGCAATGCAAGAACAGGCCAAAAACTGGCCAAAACGGCCCAAAAACGGGCCAAAACTGGCCATTTTTGGCTGCGCGAGCGAGCGGCGAGCGGCGGACAGCGAGCGAAGCGAGAGGCAGCACCGTCCCTGCTATACGAAAGCCCCATCCAGCCCTGTGCCACCCGGGGGGTTCCAGGGTGCTGAGATGGCTGACGTTTTGCTCCGCTCTCGACGGTCACCGCGCAATGCAAGAACAGGCCAAAAACTGGCCAAAACGGCCCAAAAACGGGCCAAAACTGGCCATTTTTGGCTGCACGAGCGAGCGGCGAGCGGCGGACAGCGAGCGAAGCGAGAGGCAGCACCGTCCCTGCTATACGAAAGCCCCATCCAGCCCTGTGCCACCCGGGGGGTTCCAGGGTGCTGAGATGGCTGACGTTTTGCTCCGCTCTCGACGGTCACCGCGCAATGCAAGAACAGGCCAAAAACTGGCCAAAACGGCCCAAAAACGGGCCAAAACTGGCCATTTTTGGCTGCACGAGCGAGCGGCGAGCGGCGGACAGCGAGCGAAGCGAGAGGCAGCACCGTCCCTGCTATACGAAAGCCCCATCCAGCCCTGTGCCACCCGGGGGGTTCCAGGGTGCTGAGATGGCTGACGTTTTGCTCCGCTCTCGACGGTCACCGCGCAATGCAAGAACAGGCCAAAAACTGGCCAAAACGGCCCAAAAACGGGCCAAAACTGGCCATTTTTGGCTGCACGAGCGAGCGGCGAGCGGCGGACAGCGAGCGAAGCGAGAGGCAGCACCGTCCCTGCTATACGAAAGCCCCATCCAGCCCTGTGCCACCCGGGGGGTTCCAGGGTGCTGAGATGGCTGACGTTTTGCTCCGCTCTCGACGGTCACCGCGCAATGCAAGAACAGGCCAAAAACTGGCCAAAACGGCCCAAAAACGGGCCAAAACTGGCCATTTTTGGCTGCACGAGCGAGCGGCGAGCGGCGGACAGCGAGCGAAGCGAGAGGCAGCACCGTCCCTGCTATACGAAAGCCCCATCCAGCCCTGTGCCACCCGGGGGGTTCCAGGGTGCTGAGATGGCTGACGTTTTGCTCCGCTCTCGACGGTCACCGCGCAATGCAAGAACAGGCCAAAAACTGGCCAAAACGGCCCAAAAACGGGCCAAAACTGGCCATTTTTGGCTGCGCGAGCGAGCGGCGAGCGGCGGACAGCGAGCGAAGCGAGAGGCAGCACCGTCCCTGCTATATACGAAAGCCCCATCCAGCCCTGTGCCACCCGGGGGGTTCCAGGGTGCTGAGATGGCTGACGTTTTGCTCCGCTCACGACGGTCACCGCACCACGCAAGAACGGACCATAAACAGGCCAAAACAGCCCAAAAACGGGCCAAAACTGGTCATTTTTGGCTGCGCGAGCGAGCGGCGAGCGGCGAACAGCGAGCGAAGCGTGAGGCAGCACCGTCCCTGCT
>NW_027020787.1:60000-62500 GCF_036884655.1 Musa acuminata AAA Group
TGCCACCCGGGGGGTTCCAGGGTGCTGAGATGGCTGACATTTTGCTCCGCTCACGACGGTCGCCGCGGCACACAAGAACAGCCCAAAAACAGGCCAAAACAGCCCAAAAACGGGCCAAAACTGGCCATTTTTGGCTGCGCGAGCGAGCAGCGAGCGGCGGACAGCGAGCGAAGCGAGAGGCAGCACCGTCCCTGCTATACGAAAGCCCCATCCAGCCCTGTGCCACCCGGGGGGTTCCAGGGTGCTGAGATGGCTGACGTTTTGCTCCGCTCACGACGGTCGCCGCGGCACGCAAGAACAGGCCAAAAACTGGCCAAAACAGCCCAAAAACGGGCCAAAACTGGCCATTTTTTGCTGCGCGAGCGAGCGGAGAGCGGCGAACAGCGAGCGAAGCGCGAGGCAGCACCGTCCCTGCTATACGAAAGCCCCATCCAGCCCTGTGCCACCCGGGGGGTTCCAGGGTGCTGAGATGGCTGACATTTTGCTCCGCTCACGACGGTCACCGCGCCACACAAGAACAGCCCAAAAACAGGCCAAAACAGCCCAAAAACGGGCCAAAACTGGCCATTTTTGGCTGCGCGAGCGAGCGGCGAGCGGCGAACAGCGAGCGAAGCGAGAGGCAGCACCGTCCCTGCTATACGAAAGCCCCATCCAGCCCTGTGCCACCCGGGGGGTTCCAGGGTGCTGAGATGGCTGACGTTTTGCTCCGCTCACGACGGTCACCGCACCACGCAAGAACAGGCCAAAAACTGGCCAAAACAGCCCAAAAACGGGCCAAAACTGGCCATTTTTGGCTGCGCGAGCGAGCGGCGAGCGGCGAACAGCGAGCGAAGCGAGAGGCAGCACCGTCCCTGCTATACGAAAGCCCCATCCAGCCCTGTGCCACCCGGGGGGTTCCAGGGTGCTGAGATGGCTGACGTTTTGCTCCGCTCTCGACGGTCACCGCGCAATGCAAGAACAGGCCAAAAACTGGCCAAAACGGCCCAAAAACGGGCCAAAACTGGCCATTTTTGGTCTGCGCGAGCGGCGAGCGGCGGACAGCGAGCGAAGCGAGAGGCAGCACCGTCCCTGCTATACGAAAGCCCCATCCAGCCCTGTGCCACCCGGGGGGTTCCAGGGTGCTGAGATGGCTGACGTTTTGCTCCGCTCTCGACGGTCACCGCGCAATGCAAGAACAGGCCAAAAACTGGCCAAAACGGCCCAAAAACGGGCCAAAACTGGCCATTTTTGGCTGCGCGAGCGAGCGGCGAGCGGCGGACAGCGAGCGAAGCGAGAGGCAGCACCGTCCCTGCTATACGAAAGCCCCATCCAGCCCTGTGCCACCCGGGGGGTTCCAGGGTGCTGAGATGGCTGACGTTTTGCTCCGCTCTCGACGGTCACCGCGCAATGCAAGAACAGGCCAAAAACTGGCCAAAACGGCCCAAAAACGGGCCAAAACTGGCCATTTTTGGCTGCACGAGCGAGCGGCGAGCGGCGGACAGCGAGCGAAGCGAGAGGCAGCACCGTCCCTGCTATACGAAAGCCCCATCCAGCCCTGTGCCACCCGGGGGGTTCCAGGGTGCTGAGATGGCTGACGTTTTGCTCCGCTCTCGACGGTCACCGCGCAATGCAAGAACAGGCCAAAAACTGGCCAAAACGGCCCAAAAACGGGCCAAAACTGGCCATTTTTGGCTGCACGAGCGAGCGGCGAGCGGCGGACAGCGAGCGAAGCGAGAGGCAGCACCGTCCCTGCTATACGAAAGCCCCATCCAGCCCTGTGCCACCCGGGGGGTTCCAGGGTGCTGAGATGGCTGACGTTTTGCTCCGCTCTCGACGGTCACCGCGCAATGCAAGAACAGGCCAAAAACTGGCCAAAACGGCCCAAAAACGGGCCAAAACTGGCCATTTTTGGCTGCACGAGCGAGCGGCGAGCGGCGGACAGCGAGCGAAGCGAGAGGCAGCACCGTCCCTGCTATACGAAAGCCCCATCCAGCCCTGTGCCACCCGGGGGGTTCCAGGGTGCTGAGATGGCTGACGTTTTGCTCCGCTCTCGACGGTCACCGCGCAATGCAAGAACAGGCCAAAAACTGGCCAAAACGGCCCAAAAACGGGCCAAAACTGGCCATTTTTGGCTGCACGAGCGAGCGGCGAGCGGCGGACAGCGAGCGAAGCGAGAGGCAGCACCGTCCCTGCTATACGAAAGCCCCATCCAGCCCTGTGCCACCCGGGGGGTTCCAGGGTGCTGAGATGGCTGACGTTTTGCTCCGCTCTCGACGGTCACCGCGCAATGCAAGAACAGGCCAAAAACTGGCCAAAACGGCCCAAAAACGGGCCAAAACTGGCCATTTTTGGCTGCGCGAGCGAGCGGCGAGCGGCGGACAGCGAGCGAAGCGAGAGGCAGCACCGTCCCTGCTATATACGAAAGCCCCATCCAGCCCTGTGCCACCCGGGGGGTTCCAGGGTGCTGAGATGGCTGACGTTTTGCTCCGCTCACGACGGTCACCGCACCACGCAAGAACGG
>NW_027020788.1:0-2500 GCF_036884655.1 Musa acuminata AAA Group
TCAATCTTTTCCCTTCTTCTTGTTGCTGGATATCTCGTTCGTATACATCTTCTCTTTGTTTCCCAAGCCTCTAGTGAGTTACAGACAGAGTTAGAAAAGATCAAATCTTTGATGATTCCATCATACATGATTGAGTTGCGAAAACTTTTGGATGGGTATCCTACATCTGAACTGAATTCTTTCTGGTTAAAGAATCTCTTTCTAGTTGTTCTGAAACAATTAGGAGATTCTCTGGAAGAAATACGGGGTTTTGCTTTTGGTGGCAACATGCTATTGGTCGCTTGTGGGGTCAAATCAATACGTTCTAGGAAGAAATATTTGAATATCAATCTCATCGATCTCATAAGTATCATATCAAATCCCATCAATCTCATAAGTATCATACCAAATCCCATCAATCGAATCACTTTTTCGAGAAATACGAGACATCTAAGTCGTACAAGTAAAGAGATCCATTCATTGATAAGAAAAAGAAAAAAGGTGAACGGTGATTGGATTGATGAGAAAATAGAATCCTGGGTCGCGAACAGTGATTCGATTGATGATGAAGAAAGAGAATTCTTGGTTCAGTTCTCCACCTTAACGACAGAAAAAAGGATTGATCAAATTCTATTGAGTCTGACTCATAGTGATCATTTATCAAAGAATGACTCTGGTTATCAAATGATTGAACAACCGGGATCAATTTACTTACGATACTTAGTTGACAAGTATATAATGAATTATGAGTTCAATGGATCCTGTTTAGCAGAAAGACGGATATTCCTTGCTCATTATCAGACAATTACTTATTCACAAACCTCGTGTGGGGCTAATAGTTTTCATTTCCCATCTCATGGAAAACCCTTTTCGCTCCGCTTAGCCCTATCCCCTTCTAGGAGTATTTTAGTGATAGGTTCTATAGGAACTGGACGATCCTATTTGGTCAAATACCTAGCGACAAACCCCTATGTTCCTTTCATTACGGTATTTCCGAACAAGTTCCCGGATGACAAGCCTAAAGATTATTTTATTGATGATATCGATTTTGATGATAGTGATAGTGACGATATCGATATTGATGATAGTGACGATATCGATATTGATGATAGTGACGATATTGATGATGACCTTGATACGGAGCTGCTAACTATGTATATGACGCCGAAAATAGACCGATTTGATATCACCTTTCAATTCGAATTAGCAAAAGCAATGTCTCCTTGCATAATATGGATTCCAAACATTCATGATCTGTATATGAATGAGTCGAATTACTTATCCCTCGGTCTATTAGAGAACTATCTCTCCAGAGATTGTGAAAGATGTTCCACTAGAAATATTCTTGTTATTGCTTCGACTCATATTCCCCAAAAAGTGGATCCCGCTCTAATAGCTCCGAATAAATTAAATACATGCATTAAGATACGAAGGCTTCTTATTCCGCAACAACGAAAGCACTTTTTCATTCTTTCATATACTAGGGGATTTCACTTGGAAAAGAAAATGTTCCATACTAACGGATTGGGGTCCATAACCATGGGTTCCAATGTACGAGATCTTGTAGCACTTATCAATGAGGCCCTATCAATTAGTATTACACAGAAGAAATCAATTATAGAAACTAATACAATTAGATTAGCTCTTCATAGACAAACTTGGGATTTGCGATCCCAGGTAAGATCGGTTCAGGATCATGGGATCCTTTTCTATCAGATAGGAAGGGCTGTTGCACAAAATGTACTTCTAAGTAATTGCCCCATAGATCCTATATCTATCTATATGAAGAAGAGATCAGAAGGGGATTCTTATTTGTACAAATGGTACTTCGAACTTGGAACGAGCATGAAGAAATTAACGATACTTCTTTATCTTTTGAGTTGTTCTGCCGGATCGGTCGCTCAAGATCTTGGTCTTCACCCGGACCTGATGAAAAAAATTGGATCACTTCTTATAGATTCGTTGAGAATGATTCTGATCTAGTTCATGGCCTATTAGAAGTAGAAGGCGCTCTGGTGGGACCCTCACGGACAGAAAAAGATTGCAGTCAGTTTGATAATAATCGAGTGACATTACTTCTTCGGTCCGAACAGTTAGATATGATGCAAAACAGATCTTGTTCTATCGTTGATCAGAGATTTCTATATGAAAAATACGAATCGGAGTTTGAAGAAGAGGAAGAGGTCGTCGACCTGCAACAGATAAAGGAGGATTTATTCAATCACATAGTTTGGGCTCCTAGAATATGGCGCCCTTGTGGCAAACTATGTGATTGTATTGAAAAGCCCACTTTTCTCTATCGGGCTCGGGGCAAGCGGACCTTTTATCATGAAGAGGATGAGTATCATGAAGAGGATGAGTATCATGAAGAGGATGAGCTTCAAGAGAATGATTCGGAGTTCTTGCAGAGTGAAACCATGCAGTACCAGACACGAGATAGATCTTCCAAAGAACAAGGCTTTTTTCGAGTAAGCCAATTCATTTGGGACCCTGCGGATCCATTCTTTTTCCTATTCAAAGA
>NW_027020788.1:20000-29033 GCF_036884655.1 Musa acuminata AAA Group
GCAGAATGCCGTCGCCTATTGTCACTAAGAAACTGAAAGAAACCTCAGAAAAGGAAGAAAGGGGAGAAAGTGAGGAAGAAAGCGATGTAGAAAGTGAGGAAGAAAGCGATGTAGAAACAACTTCCGAAAGGAAGGAGACTAAACAGGAACAAGAGGGATCCACCGAAAAAGACCCTTCCCTTTATTCGGAAGAAAAGGAGGATCCGGACAAAATAGATGAAACGGAAGAGATCCGAGTGAATGGAAAGGAAAAAACAAAGCATGAATTCCACTTTCACTTTAAAGACACATGCGATAAAGATAGCCCAGTTTACGAAGATTCTTATCTTGATACCTATCAAGATAATTGGGAATTGGGAAGACTTGAAGAAGAGAAAAATGAAAAGACTTTTTTCTGCTTTGACTTTGAAAAACCTATTGTAACTTTTCTTTTCGATTATAAGCGGTGGAATCGTCCATTGCGATATATAAAAAATAATCGATTTGAAAATAGTGTACAAAATGAAATGTCACAATATTTTTTTTATACGTGTTCAAGTGATGGAAAACAAATAATATCTTTTACATATCCGCCTAGTTTATCAACTTTTTCGGAAATGATAGAACGCAAAATGTCTTTGTACATGACAGAAAAATTTTCCCATGAAGACCTATATGATTATTGGGTTTCTACCAATGAGCAAAAAAAATACAACTTGAGCAATGAATTGATAAGTCGAATAAAAACTCTAGAAGAAGAAGAAGAAGAAGAAGAAGAAGAAAGGATATCTCTTGCTCTAGATATACTTGAAAAAAGGACCAGATTATGCAACGATGAGAATGAGCAAGAATACTTGCCAAAAGCGTATGATCCTTTTTTGAGCGGACCGTATCGTGGAACAATAAGAACAATAAAAAAATTCTATTCACATACAATCATGAATGATTTAATTACTTCTACAAATGATTTAATTACTTCTACAAATGATTTAATTACTTCTACAGAAGAAGAAGATGTAGATTCCATAGAAACGTTTTGGATAAATAAGATTCATGGGCTCTTTCCTATTTCTAAAAATTCTCGAGAATTTGAACATGAAAAGAATCCGCTTGATGAGAAATCATCATTTAATTATATTGTTAATTTCTTAACGTCAATCGATGAATCTTCTTTATTTTTATTGGAAGAAGAAAGAAGAATTAATTCAGAAAGTAAAGCAAAATCCTTGAGATTTGTATTCGACATAATTACAACCAATCCAAATGATCAAACAACAACTGAAAAAAAATCCATTGGAATAGAAGAAAAAAAATCCATTGGAATAGAAGAAAAAAAATCCATTGGAATAGAAGAAATCAGTAAAAAGGTTCCTCGATGGTCATACAAATTGACCGATGAATTAGAAGGACTGGATCAAGAAAATGGAGAAGAACAGAAGGAAGATTATGAAATTTGTTCAAGAAAAGCGAAACGGGTGGTGATCTATACTGATAAAAATCTGGATACCGATACTGATAATATTGATCAAGCAGAAGCAGAAGCAGAAGCAGAAGCAGAAGCAGAAGAGGTGGCTTTGATACGTTATTCGCAACAACCAGATTTTAATCGGGGTATAATCCAAGGATCCATGCGTGCTCAAAGACGTAAAACAGTTATTTGGGAAATATTTCAAACAAATGTTCATTCCCCGCTTTTTTTGGATCGAATAGACAAAGTCTTTTTTTTTTCTTTTTTTGATAGATATAGATATCGAATAATTAATCTTATTTTTAGGAATTCCGTGGGGGGAAACCCAGAATCCGAAACTTCCGACTTTGAGGAGGAAGAGGAAGAGACAAACACTGGGAAAAAAAAAGACGAGGAGAAAAAAAAAAAGAGGAAGATGAACGGATAACAATATCAGAAATTTGGGATAGCATTATATTTGCTCAAGCAATAAGAGGTTTGATGCTGATAACCCAATCTTTTTTTAGAAAAAACATTGTATTGCCTTCATTGATAATAGCTAAAAATATTGGACGTATGTTATTATTCCAATTCCCCGAGTGGTATGAGGATTTGAAGGAATGGAATAGAGAAATACATGTTAAATGCACCTATAATGGTGTTCCATTATCAGAAACAGAATTTCCCCAAGATTGGTTAACAGATGGTATTCAGATAAAGATTTTATTTCCTTTTCGTTTAAAACCTTGGCGAAGATCTAAAATACGATCTCATCATGGAGATCCAATGAAAAAAAAAGGAAAAAAAGAAAATTTTTGTTTTTTAACAGTTTGGGGAATGGAAACGGAACTCCCTTTTGGTTCTCCCCGAAAGCAACCTTCTTTTTTTGAACCCATATATAAGGAACTCAAAAAAAAAATTAGAAAAGTAAAAAAGAACTCTCTAAAAGTTTCAAAAGAAAAAAAAAGATGGGTCATCAAAATAGTTCTAGTTCTAAAACGAGTTCTAAAACGAGTTCTAAAACGAATAGTTCTAGTTCTAAAACGAATAGTTCTAGTTCTAAAACGAACAGTTCTAGTTCTAAAACGAATAATGAAGAAACTTGAAAAAGTGAACCAAATTTCTTTATTTGAATTGAGGAAGGGAAAAGTACATGAACCAAATGAAAATGCAAAAGATTCAAAAAAAAATAATCAGATTATTCACGAATCGACCATTCAAATTCGATCTATGAATTGGACAAATTATTTACTCATAGAAAAAAAAATGAAAGATCTTGCTGATAAGACAATCACAATAAGGAATCAAATAGAAGGAATCACAAAAGACAAGAAGAAAATAGTTCTAGCCTATCATGATAAAAGACCGGAATTACAAAAACATATTTGGCAGATACTTCAAAGAAAAAATACCCGATTAATACGCAAATCACATTATTTTATGAAATCTTTCATTGAAAAAATATACATAGATATCTTGCAATGTATGGTTACCATTTCTAAGGTTAATGCACAACTTTTAAAAAAAACAATTATCAATGAATCCATTTACAACGATGAAAGAAATCAAGAAGGAATTGATGAAACAGATCAAGATACAATGAACTTTATTTCGACTATAAAAAAGTCCTTTTCTAATCCTAATATTAGAAATGATTTAAACACTTATCACGACTTATCTTCCTTGTCCCAAGCATATGTATTTTACAAATTGTCACAAACCCAATTATTTAACAACCATCACCTGAGATCTGTACTTCAATATCACGATCACGGGACCTATCCTTTTATTAAAGACAAGATAAAGTATTATTGTATGACACGAGGAATATTTGATTCCAAATCAAGGTTTGATTCCAAATCAAGGCATAAGAAAATTAATAAGTCTGGAATGAATAAATGGAAAAACTGGTTAAAGGGTCATTATCAATATAATTTTTCTCGGAGCAAATGGTCTCGATTAGTACCGAAAAAATGGCGAAATAGAGTCAATCAACGTTGTACTATTCAAAATAAAGAATCAATGAAATTGTATTCATATAAAAAAGAAAAAGACCGATTAATTCATTACATGAATGAAAATTTTTGTGCAGTGGATTTATCGATGAGTCAAAAAGAAAAATTTAAAAAACACTACAGATATGATCTTTTATCACATGAATATATAAATTATGGGGATAGTAAGGACTCATACACACTGAAACCCGAATCGTTTTATGTATTGCTAAATATGACTATTGATGATTACCTAAAAAAAGGATATTTTATTGATACCCATAAAAATCTGGATAGAAAATATTTGGATTATAGAATTCTTCATTTTTGCCTTAGAAACAATAGTGATATTGAGAACAATAGTGATATTGAGAACAATAGTGATATTGAGAACAATAGTGATATTGAGGACTGGACCGATATGTATATCGGTACCGAAATTTATAAAAATACTAATAAAAATACTAAGACTAAGACTCATCAAAAAAAAATTTTTGATTGGATGGGAATGAATCGAAATTATTCTACCATATCAAATCTAGAACCTTGGTTCTTCCAGAATTTGTGTTACCTTTTGATGCATATAAGATTAAACCGTGGATCATACCAATCAAATTACTTCTTTCTAATATTTATTATGAAAATGATATTAGTCAAAATCAAAATGAAAAAAATATTAGTCAAAATCAAAATGAAAAAAATATTAGTCAAAATCAAAATAAAAAAAATATTAGTCAAAATCAAAATAAAAAAAATATTAGTCAAAATCAAAATAAAAAAAATATTAGTCAAAATCAAAATAAAAAAAATATTAGTCAAAATCAAAATAAAAAAAATATTAGTCAAAATCAAAATAAAAAAAATATTAGTCAAAATCAAAATAAAAAAAATATTAGTCAAAATCAAAACATCAAAGATTCCGTTAAAATAGAATTTCAAAATTCCAACCAAGAAAAAGAGGGTCAATCAAATCTTGTATCAGATCCACAAAAACAAAACCAAAAGGAATATCTTGAAGAGGATTGCACGAGATCAAACATTAAAAAAGGTAAAAAAAAAAAAAAACAATCCAAGAAAAATAAGGAAGGAGAACTAGATTTGTTCCTGAAAAAATATTTTATTTTTCAATTAAGATGGGATGACCCCTTGAATCAAAAAATTATTAATAATGTTAGGATATATTGTCTCCTACTTAGATTGATAAATCCAAGGGAAATTGCTATATCCTCGATTCAAAGAGGAGAGATGCATCTGGATGTAATGCTGATTCAGAAAGATCTAGCTCTTACAGAATTAATAAAAAGGGGAATATTAATTATCGAACCAATTCGTCTATCTTTAAGAAGGGATGGAAAATTCATTATATATCAAACCATAAGTATTTCATTGATCGATAAGAGTAAACACCAAATTAATAGAAAATACATAAAGAAAAGATATGTTGATAAGAATAATTTGAAAAAATCCACTGGACGACATGGCAATATATTTGTGAATGGGGATCAAGATCATTATAATTTCTTTGTTCCTGAAAATATTCTATCTCCTAGACGTCGTAGAGAATTGAGAATTCTAATTTGTTTCAACTCTCATAATCGGGATATTGTGAATAGAAATCCAGTATTTTGCAACGAAAACAACATAAGAAACTCTGAACAATTTTTGAATGAGGACAAACGTCTTAATACGGATTTAAATAAATTAATTAAATGCAAATTGTTTCTTTGGCCCAATTACCGATTAGAAGATTTAGCTTGTATGAATCGCTATTGGTTTGATACCAATAATGGTAGTCGTTTCAGTATGTCAAGGATACGTATGTATCCACGATTCAGAATTATTTAATAGTATATTTCCTATATATCACATGCCGTTTTCAGTAAATAAAAACCGAAAGATGTACGCATATGGTGTGTTACGTTCTGGTACATGATACGTATTTACTTGTGTATCAATTCAATTGAATCTAGAAAGAAATCTACAGAATCTTTTTAGGTGCAAAGAAATCATTCTCTTTCGTAAATGCAGAAATATATTATCCTTTTCTTTTCTATCTAAATCAAATGGAAAATTTGATTTAGATAGAAACGGATAAATCTAAATTTTTGCGTGTACTAGATTAAAAAAAATTGACATAATATAATAATTATTATTTTATTTTTCCTGATCGGTAAAATCCATGGCATGGAAAAGAAAGAAAAGAAAAAGATAAAAAAAGTTTTATGGTCAAAAATTCATTCATTTCACTTCTTCCACAAGAAGAAAAAGAAGAAAACAGGGGTTCTGTTGAATTTCAAGTATTAAGTTTCACCAATAAGATACGAAGACTTACTTCACATTTGGAATTGCACAAAAGAGATTTTTTATCACAAAGAGGTCTACAAAAAATTCTGAGAAAACGTCAACGTCTGCTGGCTTATTTGTCAAAGAAAAATAGAGCGCGTTATAAGAAATTAATTGACCAGTTGGATATTCGGGAGCCAAAAAATCGTTAATTAAATCGTTTGAATTAGTATAGTAGTTATTAGATTTTTTATTTTGATGAACCTCCTACTTTTTTTGAGGAATTCATGAAATAATGAATTAAGGAAGAAAAGATATGACTGTACCGGCTACAAAAAAGATTTCATGATAGTTAATATGGGTCCTCACCACCCATCAATGCATGGTGTTCTTCGACTGATCGTTACTCTCGATGGTGAAGATGTTATTGACTGTGAACCCATATTGGGCTATTTACACAGAGGGATGGAAAAAATAGCGGAAAACCGAACAATTATACAATATCTGCCTTATGTAACACGTTGGGATTATTTAGCTACTATGTTCACAGAGGCAATAACGGTAAATGCACCAGAACAACTGGAAAATGTTCAAGTACCTAAAAGGGCTAGCCTATATCAGAGTAATTATGCTGGAGCTGAGCCGTATAGCTTCTCATTTGTTATGGCTTGGGCCTTTTATGGCGGATATCGGCGCGCAGACTCCCTTTTTCTATATTTTCAGAGAGAGAGAATTGATATATGATTTATTCGAAGCCGCCACAGGTATGCGAATGATGCATAATTATTCCGCATCGGAGGAGTAGCTGCCGATCTACCTTATGGCTGGATAGATAAATGTTTGGATTTTTGCGATTATTTTTAACAGGAATTGTTGAATATCAAAAACTCATTACGCGAAATCCCATTTTTTTGGAGCGAGTCGAAGGAGTGGGCATTATTGGTGGAGAGGAAGCAATAAATTGGGGTTTATCAGGACCGATGTTACGAGCTTCTGGAACACAATGGGATCTTCGTAAAATTGATAATTATGAGTGTTACAATGAATTCGATTGGGAAGTCCAATGGCAAAAAGAAGGAGATTCGTTAGCTCGTTATTTAGTACGAATCGGTGAAATGAGGGAATCTATAAAAATAATTCAACAGGCTCTAGAAGGAATTCCTGGAGGACCCTATGAGAATTTAGAAGTCCGACGCTTTGATAGAGCAAAAAATTCCGAATGGAATGATTTTGAATATAGATTTATTAGTAAAAAAACCTTCACCCAATTTTGAATTGTCGAAACAAGAACTTTACGTGAGAGTAGAAGCCCCAAAAGGGGAATTAGGAATTTATTTGATAGGAGATAATAGTGTTTTCCCTTGGAGATGGAAAATTCGTCCACCCGGCTTCATAAATTTGCAAATTCTTCCTCAGCTAGTTAAAAGAATGAAATTGGCTGATATCATGACGATACTAGGTAGTATAGATATCATTATGGAGAGGTTGATCGTTGAAATGATAATTGATACGACAGAAGTACAAACTATCAATTCTTTTTCTATATCGGAATCCTTAAAAGAAGTATATGGACTCATATGGATCTTTGTACCCATTTTGACCCTTATATTGGGAATTACAATAGGGGTACTAGTAATTGTGTGGTTAGAAAGAGAAATATCTGCAGCGATACAACAACGTATTGGCCTGAATATGCCGGCCCCTTGGGAATTCTTCAAGCTCTAGCAGATGGAACTAAACTACTTTTTAAAGAAGACCTTCTCCCATCTAGAGGAGATGTTCGTTTGTTTAGTATTGGACCGTCTATAGTGGTCATATCAATTCTACTAAGTTATTTAGTAATTTCCTTTTGGGTATCGCCTCATTTTAGCCGATCTCAGTATAGGTGTTTTTTTATGGGTCGCCATTTCAAGTATTGCCTCCTATTGGGCTTCTTATGTCAGGATACGGATCGAATAATAAATATTCCTTTTCAGGTGGTCTACGAGCTGCTGCTCAATCTATTAGTTATGAAATACCATTAACTCTATGTGTGTTATCAATATCTCTACGTGTGATTCGTTGAACATGAACTTTATACTTCTTTCCTAGAAGTAAAGGAAAGAAGTTGAATGTAATGTATTGAATAGGTATTTTATTTTTTATTCATCATTCGGGTCAATGAGTTAAACCAGATAGTTATATGAGTGAAACAAAACAACTTAGAAGTTTGCAGTAAGAGATAAAATCTCATTTCATATGTACAAGAATAAAGTTGAAGTAAACATAAGCAGTGTAAACTGTTTACCCCAAGATTAAGATTCTTTCATTAGTCATCATATCTTGGAGCGGTGTAAAAGATCAACTGTATGGAGTTTTCATTACTGTCTTGTATTTATTACCATGCCGTAGATCAATCAAAAATCAGTGGACGGTTAGGAACACCAAAGTGCACAAAGGATTAGTAATAGAGATAATGTAAGGTATCAAAAAAAGAGATATTTCTACAATTTATAAAACGAATAAAAATAGGGACTTTAAGTTGGTTTATATTTATAAATTTATAAAATATAAATTTATAAAAAAAATAAAAAATGAATAAAGATATTGATGCATAAAATAAATAAAAGAATAGATAAGAAGAGATTCGTCCACCTCCCATGGATTTGATTCCTTCCCCTATAAAAAACTTGCAATGCCAACCCCATTTGTAATTCCATCAATTATATATCTATCAAAAAACTGAGTTAGTTCGGTTAATCCCCTTATACCCATGGTAAAAACCTTAGTATAAAAAATATCTATGTAACCACGATTATATGACCAATTGTATATCCCATTTTTTATTTGGTCCAAGAGAATCCTTTTAGGACCACCTTTTACAAATGCATTGATAAAGTTCAAATTCCGGAAAAACGAATAAGCAGACCCATATAAGATATATGCTATGAATAGTCCGGAAATAGCTATACTTACTGAAAAAATTGCATTTGTAAAAAATTCATACCAATCCACAGAATAACTCGAATTTGGATGGAAAAGGTTTGTGAGTGGAGTTAACCATTTGGATAATATATCCAAATCTATTACTCCTTGATCAAATGAATTCCTATTGATCCAACAAACAAAGTAAATAATACCAATATAAGCAGAGGAAATAGCATAGTATTGTCCACTTCGCGAGGGTACATAGAAGTGTACTTTTTTCGAAAGAAGTATTAAAGTATCGTATGCATTTTTTTAGATTATTATCAATTTTATACATATCCTTTGAAAAAAAGAAGACCCTATTATTCATTGTTGATAAAGGTAAATTTCTATTGACTGCTTTGGCTACCTCCTTTCCCCATA
>NW_027020789.1:7500-12500 GCF_036884655.1 Musa acuminata AAA Group
TATACGAAAGCCCCATCCAGCCCTGTGCCACCCGGGGGGTTCCAGGGTGCTGAGATGGCTGACGTTTTGCTCCGCTCTCGACGGTCACCGCGCAACGCAAGAACAGGCCAAAAACTGGCCAAAACGGCCCAAAAACGGGCCAAAACTGGCCATTTTTGGCTGCGCGAGCGAGCGGCGAGCGGCGGACAGCGAGCGAAGCGAGAGGCAGCACCGTCCCTGCTATACGAAAGCCCCATCCAGCCCTGTGCCACCCGGGGGGTTCCAGGGTGCTGAGATGGCTGACATTTTGCTCCGCTCACGACGGTCGCCGCGGCACACAAGAACAGCCCAAAAACAGGCCAAAACAGCCCAAAAACGGGCCAAAACTGGCCATTTTTGGCTGCGCGAGCGAGCAGCGAGCGGCGGACAGCGAGCGAAGCGAGAGGCAGCACCGTCCCTGCTATACGAAAGCCCCATCCAGCCCTGTGCCACCCGGGGGGTTCCAGGGTGCTGAGATGGCTGACGTTTTGCTCCGCTCACGACGGTCGCCGCGGCACGCAAGAACAGGCCAAAAACTGGCCAAAACAGCCCAAAAACGGGCCAAAACTGGCCATTTTTTGCTGCGCGAGCGAGCGGAGAGCGGCGAACAGCGAGCGAAGCGCGAGGCAGCACCGTCCCTGCTATACGAAAGCCCCATCCAGCCCTGTGCCACCCGGGGGGTTCCAGGGTGCTGAGATGGCTGACATTTTGCTCCGCTCACGACGGTCACCGCGCCACACAAGAACAGCCCAAAAACAGGCCAAAACAGCCCAAAAACGGGCCAAAACTGGCCATTTTTGGCTGCGCGAGCGAGCGGCGAGCGGCGAACAGCGAGCGAAGCGAGAGGCAGCACCGTCCCTGCTATACGAAAGCCCCATCCAGCCCTGTGCCACCCGGGGGGTTCCAGGGTGCTGAGATGGCTGACGTTTTGCTCCGCTCACGACGGTCACCGCACCACGCAAGAACAGGCCAAAAACTGGCCAAAACAGCCCAAAAACGGGCCAAAACTGGCCATTTTTGGCTGCGCGAGCGAGCGGCGAGCGGCGAACAGCGAGCGAAGCGAGAGGCAGCACCGTCCCTGCTATACGAAAGCCCCATCCAGCCCTGTGCCACCCGGGGGGTTCCAGGGTGCTGAGATGGCTGACGTTTTGCTCCGCTCTCGACGGTCACCGCGCAATGCAAGAACAGGCCAAAAACTGGCCAAAACGGCCCAAAAACGGGCCAAAACTGGCCATTTTTGGCTGCGCGAGCGGCGAGCGGCGGACAGCGAGCGAAGCGAGAGGCAGCACCGTCCCTGCTATACGAAAGCCCCATCCAGCCCTGTGCCACCCGGGGGGTTCCAGGGTGCTGAGATGGCTGACGTTTTGCTCCGCTCTCGACGGTCACCGCGCAATGCAAGAACAGGCCAAAAACTGGCCAAAACGGCCCAAAAACGGGCCAAAACTGGCCATTTTTGGCTGCGCGAGCGAGCGGCGAGCGGCGGACAGCGAGCGAAGCGAGAGGCAGCACCGTCCCTGCTATACGAAAGCCCCATCCAGCCCTGTGCCACCCGGGGGGTTCCAGGGTGCTGAGATGGCTGACGTTTTGCTCCGCTCTCGACGGTCACCGCGCAATGCAAGAACAGGCCAAAAACTGGCCAAAACGGCCCAAAAACGGGCCAAAACTGGCCATTTTTGGCTGCACGAGCGAGCGGCGAGCGGCGGACAGCGAGCGAAGCGAGAGGCAGCACCGTCCCTGCTATACGAAAGCCCCATCCAGCCCTGTGCCACCCGGGGGGTTCCAGGGTGCTGAGATGGCTGACGTTTTGCTCCGCTCTCGACGGTCACCGCGCAATGCAAGAACAGGCCAAAAACTGGCCAAAACGGCCCAAAAACGGGCCAAAACTGGCCATTTTTGGCTGCACGAGCGAGCGGCGAGCGGCGGACAGCGAGCGAAGCGAGAGGCAGCACCGTCCCTGCTATACGAAAGCCCCATCCAGCCCTGTGCCACCCGGGGGGTTCCAGGGTGCTGAGATGGCTGACGTTTTGCTCCGCTCTCGACGGTCACCGCGCAATGCAAGAACAGGCCAAAAACTGGCCAAAACGGCCCAAAAACGGGCCAAAACTGGCCATTTTTGGCTGCACGAGCGAGCGGCGAGCGGCGGACAGCGAGCGAAGCGAGAGGCAGCACCGTCCCTGCTATACGAAAGCCCCATCCAGCCCTGTGCCACCCGGGGGGTTCCAGGGTGCTGAGATGGCTGACGTTTTGCTCCGCTCTCGACGGTCACCGCGCAATGCAAGAACAGGCCAAAAACTGGCCAAAACGGCCCAAAAACGGGCCAAAACTGGCCATTTTTGGCTGCGCGAGCGAGCGGCGAGCGGCGGACAGCGAGCGAAGCGAGAGGCAGCACCGTCCCTGCTATACGAAAGCCCCATCCAGCCCTGTGCCACCCGGGGGGTTCCAGGGTGCTGAGATGGCTGACGTTTTGCTCCGCTCTCGACGGTCACCGCGCAATGCAAGAACAGGCCAAAAACTGGCCAAAACGGCCCAAAAACGGGCCAAAACTGGCCATTTTTGGCTGCACGAGCGAGCGGCGAGCGGCGGACAGCGAGCGAAGCGAGAGGCAGCACCGTCCCTGCTATACGAAAGCCCCATCCAGCCCTGTGCCACCCGGGGGGTTCCAGGGTGCTGAGATGGCTGACGTTTTGCTCCGCTCTCGACGGTCACCGCGCAATGCAAGAACAGGCCAAAAACTGGCCAAAACGGCCCAAAAACGGGCCAAAACTGGCCATTTTTGGCTGCACGAGCGAGCGGCGAGCGGCGGACAGCGAGCGAAGCGAGAGGCAGCACCGTCCCTGCTATACGAAAGCCCCATCCAGCCCTGTGCCACCCGGGGGGTTCCAGGGTGCTGAGATGGCTGACGTTTTGCTCCGCTCTCGACGGTCACCGCGCAATGCAAGAACAGGCCAAAAACTGGCCAAAACGGCCCAAAAACGGGCCAAAACTGGCCATTTTTGGCTGCACGAGCGAGCGGCGAGCGGCGGACAGCGAGCGAAGCGAGAGGCAGCACCGTCCCTGCTATACGAAAGCCCCATCCAGCCCTGTGCCACCCGGGGGGTTCCAGGGTGCTGAGATGGCTGACGTTTTGCTCCGCTCTCGACGGTCACCGCGCAATGCAAGAACAGGCCAAAAACTGGCCAAAACGGCCCAAAAACGGGCCAAAACTGGCCATTTTTGGCTGCGCGAGCGAGCGGCGAGCGGCGGACAGCGAGCGAAGCGAGAGGCAGCACCGTCCCTGCTATACGAAAGCCCCATCCAGCCCTGTGCCACCCGGGGGGTTCCAGGGTGCTGAGATGGCTGACGTTTTGCTCCGCTCTCGACGGTCACCGCGCAATGCAAGAACAGGCCAAAAACTGGCCAAAACGGCCCAAAAACGGGCCAAAACTGGCCATTTTTGGCTGCACGAGCGAGCGGCGAGCGGCGGACAGCGAGCGAAGCGAGAGGCAGCACCGTCCCTGCTATACGAAAGCCCCATCCAGCCCTGTGCCACCCGGGGGGTTCCAGGGTGCTGAGATGGCTGACGTTTTGCTCCGCTCTCGACGGTCACCGCGCAATGCAAGAACAGGCCAAAAACTGGCCAAAACGGCCCAAAAACGGGCCAAAACTGGCCATTTTTGGCTGCACGAGCGAGCGGCGAGCGGCGGACAGCGAGCGAAGCGAGAGGCAGCACCGTCCCTGCTATACGAAAGCCCCATCCAGCCCTGTGCCACCCGGGGGGTTCCAGGGTGCTGAGATGGCTGACGTTTTGCTCCGCTCTCGACGGTCACCGCGCAATGCAAGAACAGGCCAAAAACTGGCCAAAACGGCCCAAAAACGGGCCAAAACTGGCCATTTTTGGCTGCACGAGCGAGCGGCGAGCGGCGGACAGCGAGCGAAGCGAGAGGCAGCACCGTCCCTGCTATACGAAAGCCCCATCCAGCCCTGTGCCACCCGGGGGGTTCCAGGGTGCTGAGATGGCTGACGTTTTGCTCCGCTCTCGACGGTCACCGCGCAATGCAAGAACAGGCCAAAAACTGGCCAAAACGGCCCAAAAACGGGCCAAAACTGGCCATTTTTGGCTGCACGAGCGAGCGGCGAGCGGCGGACAGCGAGCGAAGCGAGAGGCAGCACCGTCCCTGCTATACGAAAGCCCCATCCAGCCCTGTGCCACCCGGGGGGTTCCAGGGTGCTGAGATGGCTGACGTTTTGCTCCGCTCTCGACGGTCACCGCGCAATGCAAGAACAGGCCAAAAACTGGCCAAAACGGCCCAAAAACGGGCCAAAACTGGCCATTTTTGGCTGCACGAGCGAGCGGCGAGCGGCGGACAGCGAGCGAAGCGAGAGGCAGCACCGTCCCTGCTATACGAAAGCCCCATCCAGCCCTGTGCCACCCGGGGGGTTCCAGGGTGCTGAGATGGCTGACGTTTTGCTCCGCTCTCGACGGTCACCGCGCAATGCAAGAACAGGCCAAAAACTGGCCAAAACGGCCCAAAAACGGGCCAAAACTGGCCATTTTTGGCTGCACGAGCGAGCGGCGAGCGGCGGACAGCGAGCGAAGCGAGAGGCAGCACCGTCCCTGCTATACGAAAGCCCCATCCAGCCCTGTGCCACCCGGGGGGTTCCAGGGTGCTGAGATGGCTGACGTTTTG
This sequence comes from Musa acuminata AAA Group, assembly GCF_036884655.1. Lineage (NCBI taxonomy): Eukaryota > Viridiplantae > Streptophyta > Magnoliopsida > Zingiberales > Musaceae > Musa > Musa acuminata. The sequence goes on from NW_027020789.1 coordinate 12,186, forward strand.
CTCCGCTCTCGACGGTCACCGCGCAATGCAAGAACAGGCCAAAAACTGGCCAAAACGGCCCAAAAACGGGCCAAAACTGGCCATTTTTGGCTGCACGAGCGAGCGGCGAGCGGCGGACAGCGAGCGAAGCGAGAGGCAGCACCGTCCCTGCTATACGAAAGCCCCATCCAGCCCTGTGCCACCCGGGGGGTTCCAGGGTGCTGAGATGGCTGACGTTTTGCTCCGCTCTCGACGGTCACCGCGCAATGCAAGAACAGGCCAAAAACTGGCCAAAACGGCCCAAAAACGGGCCAAAACTGGCCATTTTTGGCTGCA
>NW_027020789.1:22500-27500 GCF_036884655.1 Musa acuminata AAA Group
AGCGGCGAGCGGCGAACAGCGAGCGAAGCGAGAGGCAGCACCGTCCCTGCTATACGAAAGCCCCATCCAGCCCTGTGCCACCCGGGGGGTTCCAGGGTGCTGAGATGGCTGACGTTTTGCTCCGCTCTCGACGGTCACCGCGCAATGCAAGAACAGGCCAAAAACTGGCCAAAACGGCCCAAAAACGGGCCAAAACTGGCCATTTTTGGCTGCGCGAGCGGCGAGCGGCGGACAGCGAGCGAAGCGAGAGGCAGCACCGTCCCTGCTATACGAAAGCCCCATCCAGCCCTGTGCCACCCGGGGGGTTCCAGGGTGCTGAGATGGCTGACGTTTTGCTCCGCTCTCGACGGTCACCGCGCAATGCAAGAACAGGCCAAAAACTGGCCAAAACGGCCCAAAAACGGGCCAAAACTGGCCATTTTTGGCTGCGCGAGCGAGCGGCGAGCGGCGGACAGCGAGCGAAGCGAGAGGCAGCACCGTCCCTGCTATACGAAAGCCCCATCCAGCCCTGTGCCACCCGGGGGGTTCCAGGGTGCTGAGATGGCTGACGTTTTGCTCCGCTCTCGACGGTCACCGCGCAATGCAAGAACAGGCCAAAAACTGGCCAAAACGGCCCAAAAACGGGCCAAAACTGGCCATTTTTGGCTGCACGAGCGAGCGGCGAGCGGCGGACAGCGAGCGAAGCGAGAGGCAGCACCGTCCCTGCTATACGAAAGCCCCATCCAGCCCTGTGCCACCCGGGGGGTTCCAGGGTGCTGAGATGGCTGACGTTTTGCTCCGCTCTCGACGGTCACCGCGCAATGCAAGAACAGGCCAAAAACTGGCCAAAACGGCCCAAAAACGGGCCAAAACTGGCCATTTTTGGCTGCACGAGCGAGCGGCGAGCGGCGGACAGCGAGCGAAGCGAGAGGCAGCACCGTCCCTGCTATACGAAAGCCCCATCCAGCCCTGTGCCACCCGGGGGGTTCCAGGGTGCTGAGATGGCTGACGTTTTGCTCCGCTCTCGACGGTCACCGCGCAATGCAAGAACAGGCCAAAAACTGGCCAAAACGGCCCAAAAACGGGCCAAAACTGGCCATTTTTGGCTGCACGAGCGAGCGGCGAGCGGCGGACAGCGAGCGAAGCGAGAGGCAGCACCGTCCCTGCTATACGAAAGCCCCATCCAGCCCTGTGCCACCCGGGGGGTTCCAGGGTGCTGAGATGGCTGACGTTTTGCTCCGCTCTCGACGGTCACCGCGCAATGCAAGAACAGGCCAAAAACTGGCCAAAACGGCCCAAAAACGGGCCAAAACTGGCCATTTTTGGCTGCGCGAGCGAGCGGCGAGCGGCGGACAGCGAGCGAAGCGAGAGGCAGCACCGTCCCTGCTATACGAAAGCCCCATCCAGCCCTGTGCCACCCGGGGGGTTCCAGGGTGCTGAGATGGCTGACGTTTTGCTCCGCTCTCGACGGTCACCGCGCAATGCAAGAACAGGCCAAAAACTGGCCAAAACGGCCCAAAAACGGGCCAAAACTGGCCATTTTTGGCTGCACGAGCGAGCGGCGAGCGGCGGACAGCGAGCGAAGCGAGAGGCAGCACCGTCCCTGCTATACGAAAGCCCCATCCAGCCCTGTGCCACCCGGGGGGTTCCAGGGTGCTGAGATGGCTGACGTTTTGCTCCGCTCTCGACGGTCACCGCGCAATGCAAGAACAGGCCAAAAACTGGCCAAAACGGCCCAAAAACGGGCCAAAACTGGCCATTTTTGGCTGCACGAGCGAGCGGCGAGCGGCGGACAGCGAGCGAAGCGAGAGGCAGCACCGTCCCTGCTATACGAAAGCCCCATCCAGCCCTGTGCCACCCGGGGGGTTCCAGGGTGCTGAGATGGCTGACGTTTTGCTCCGCTCTCGACGGTCACCGCGCAATGCAAGAACAGGCCAAAAACTGGCCAAAACGGCCCAAAAACGGGCCAAAACTGGCCATTTTTGGCTGCACGAGCGAGCGGCGAGCGGCGGACAGCGAGCGAAGCGAGAGGCAGCACCGTCCCTGCTATACGAAAGCCCCATCCAGCCCTGTGCCACCCGGGGGGTTCCAGGGTGCTGAGATGGCTGACGTTTTGCTCCGCTCTCGACGGTCACCGCGCAATGCAAGAACAGGCCAAAAACTGGCCAAAACGGCCCAAAAACGGGCCAAAACTGGCCATTTTTGGCTGCGCGAGCGAGCGGCGAGCGGCGGACAGCGAGCGAAGCGAGAGGCAGCACCGTCCCTGCTATACGAAAGCCCCATCCAGCCCTGTGCCACCCGGGGGGTTCCAGGGTGCTGAGATGGCTGACGTTTTGCTCCGCTCTCGACGGTCACCGCGCAATGCAAGAACAGGCCAAAAACTGGCCAAAACGGCCCAAAAACGGGCCAAAACTGGCCATTTTTGGCTGCACGAGCGAGCGGCGAGCGGCGGACAGCGAGCGAAGCGAGAGGCAGCACCGTCCCTGCTATACGAAAGCCCCATCCAGCCCTGTGCCACCCGGGGGGTTCCAGGGTGCTGAGATGGCTGACGTTTTGCTCCGCTCTCGACGGTCACCGCGCAATGCAAGAACAGGCCAAAAACTGGCCAAAACGGCCCAAAAACGGGCCAAAACTGGCCATTTTTGGCTGCACGAGCGAGCGGCGAGCGGCGGACAGCGAGCGAAGCGAGAGGCAGCACCGTCCCTGCTATACGAAAGCCCCATCCAGCCCTGTGCCACCCGGGGGGTTCCAGGGTGCTGAGATGGCTGACGTTTTGCTCCGCTCTCGACGGTCACCGCGCAATGCAAGAACAGGCCAAAAACTGGCCAAAACGGCCCAAAAACGGGCCAAAACTGGCCATTTTTGGCTGCACGAGCGAGCGGCGAGCGGCGGACAGCGAGCGAAGCGAGAGGCAGCACCGTCCCTGCTATACGAAAGCCCCATCCAGCCCTGTGCCACCCGGGGGGTTCCAGGGTGCTGAGATGGCTGACGTTTTGCTCCGCTCTCGACGGTCACCGCGCAATGCAAGAACAGGCCAAAAACTGGCCAAAACGGCCCAAAAACGGGCCAAAACTGGCCATTTTTGGCTGCACGAGCGAGCGGCGAGCGGCGGACAGCGAGCGAAGCGAGAGGCAGCACCGTCCCTGCTATACGAAAGCCCCATCCAGCCCTGTGCCACCCGGGGGGTTCCAGGGTGCTGAGATGGCTGACGTTTTGCTCCGCTCTCGACGGTCACCGCGCAATGCAAGAACAGGCCAAAAACTGGCCAAAACGGCCCAAAAACGGGCCAAAACTGGCCATTTTTGGCTGCACGAGCGAGCGGCGAGCGGCGGACAGCGAGCGAAGCGAGAGGCAGCACCGTCCCTGCTATACGAAAGCCCCATCCAGCCCTGTGCCACCCGGGGGGTTCCAGGGTGCTGAGATGGCTGACGTTTTGCTCCGCTCTCGACGGTCACCGCGCAATGCAAGAACAGGCCAAAAACTGGCCAAAACGGCCCAAAAACGGGCCAAAACTGGCCATTTTTGGCTGCACGAGCGAGCGGCGAGCGGCGGACAGCGAGCGAAGCGAGAGGCAGCACCGTCCCTGCTATACGAAAGCCCCATCCAGCCCTGTGCCACCCGGGGGGTTCCAGGGTGCTGAGATGGCTGACGTTTTGCTCCGCTCTCGACGGTCACCGCGCAATGCAAGAACAGGCCAAAAACTGGCCAAAACGGCCCAAAAACGGGCCAAAACTGGCCATTTTTGGCTGCACGAGCGAGCGGCGAGCGGCGGACAGCGAGCGAAGCGAGAGGCAGCACCGTCCCTGCTATACGAAAGCCCCATCCAGCCCTGTGCCACCCGGGGGGTTCCAGGGTGCTGAGATGGCTGACGTTTTGCTCCGCTCTCGACGGTCACCGCGCAATGCAAGAACAGGCCAAAAACTGGCCAAAACGGCCCAAAAACGGGCCAAAACTGGCCATTTTTGGCTGCACGAGCGAGCGGCGAGCGGCGGACAGCGAGCGAAGCGAGAGGCAGCACCGTCCCTGCTATACGAAAGCCCCATCCAGCCCTGTGCCACCCGGGGGGTTCCAGGGTGCTGAGATGGCTGACGTTTTGCTCCGCTCTCGACGGTCACCGCGCAATGCAAGAACAGGCCAAAAACTGGCCAAAACGGCCCAAAAACGGGCCAAAACTGGCCATTTTTGGCTGCGCGAGCGAGCGGCGAGCGGCGGACAGCGAGCGAAGCGAGAGGCAGCACCGTCCCTGCTATATACGAAAGCCCCATCCAGCCCTGTGCCACCCGGGGGGTTCCAGGGTGCTGAGATGGCTGACGTTTTGCTCCGCTCACGACGGTCACCGCACCACGCAAGAACGGACCATAAACAGGCCAAAACAGCCCAAAAACGGGCCAAAACTGGTCATTTTTGGCTGCGCGAGCGAGCGGCGAGCGGCGAACAGCGAGCGAAGCGTGAGGCAGCACCGTCCCTGCTATACGAAAGCCCCATCCAGCCCTGTGCCACCCGGGGGGTTCCAGGGTGCTGAGATGGCTGACGTTTTGCTCCGCTCACGACGGTCACCGCGCCATGCAAGAACGGACCAAAAACAGGCCAAAACAGCCCAAAAACGGGCCAAAACTGGCCATTTTTGGCTGAGCGAGCGAGCGGTGAGCGGCGAACAGCGAGCGAAGCGAGAGGCAGCACCGTCCCTGCTATACGAAAGCCCCATCCAGCCCTGTGCCACCCGGGGGGTTCCAGGGTGCTGAGATGGCTGACGTTTTGCTCCGCTCACGACGGTCGCCGTGCCACGCAAGAACGGACCAAAAACAGGCCAAAACAGCCCAAAAACGGGCCAAAACTGGCCATTTTAGGTTGCGCGAGCGAGCGGCGAGCGGCGAACAGCGAGCGAAGCGTGAGGCAGCACCGTCCCTGCTATACGAAAGCCCCATCCAGCCCTGTGCCACCCGGGGGGTTCCAAGGTGCTGAGATGGCTGACGTTTTGCTCCGCTCACGACGGTCACCGCGCCACGCCAGAACAGACCAAA
>NW_027020789.1:37500-40000 GCF_036884655.1 Musa acuminata AAA Group
CCCAAAAACGGGCCAAAACTGGCCATTTTTGGCTGCACGAGCGAGCGGCGAGCGGCGGACAGCGAGCGAAGCGAGAGGCAGCACCGTCCCTGCTATACGAAAGCCCCATCCAGCCCTGTGCCACCCGGGGGGTTCCAGGGTGCTGAGATGGCTGACGTTTTGCTCCGCTCTCGACGGTCACCGCGCAATGCAAGAACAGGCCAAAAACTGGCCAAAACGGCCCAAAAACGGGCCAAAACTGGCCATTTTTGGCTGCGCGAGCGAGCGGCGAGCGGCGGACAGCGAGCGAAGCGAGAGGCAGCACCGTCCCTGCTATACGAAAGCCCCATCCTGCCCTGTGCCACCCGGGGGGTTCCAGGGTGCTGAGATGGCTGACGTTTTGCTCCGCTCTCGACGGTCACCGCGCAATGCAAGAACAGGCCAAAAACTGGCCAAAACGGCCCAAAAACGGGCCAAAACTGGCCATTTTTGGCTGCACGAGCGAGCGGCGAGCGGCGGACAGCGAGCGAAGCGAGAGGCAGCACCGTCCCTGCTATACGAAAGCCCCATCCAGCCCTGTGCCACCCGGGGGGTTCCAGGGTGCTGAGATGGCTGACGTTTTGCTCCGCTCTCGACGGTCACCGCGCAATGCAAGAACAGGCCAAAAACTGGCCAAAACGGCCCAAAAACGGGCCAAAACTGGCCATTTTTGGCTGCACGAGCGAGCGGCGAGCGGCGGACAGCGAGCGAAGCGAGAGGCAGCACCGTCCCTGCTATACGAAAGCCCCATCCAGCCCTGTGCCACCCGGGGGGTTCCAGGGTGCTGAGATGGCTGACGTTTTGCTCCGCTCTCGACGGTCACCGCGCAATGCAAGAACAGGCCAAAAACTGGCCAAAACGGCCCAAAAACGGGCCAAAACTGGCCATTTTTGGCTGCACGAGCGAGCGGCGAGCGGCGGACAGCGAGCGAAGCGAGAGGCAGCACCGTCCCTGCTATACGAAAGCCCCATCCAGCCCTGTGCCACCCGGGGGGTTCCAGGGTGCTGAGATGGCTGACGTTTTGCTCCGCTCTCGACGGTCACCGCGCAATGCAAGAACAGGCCAAAAACTGGCCAAAACGGCCCAAAAACGGGCCAAAACTGGCCATTTTTGGCTGCGCGAGCGAGCGGCGAGCGGCGGACAGCGAGCGAAGCGAGAGGCAGCACCGTCCCTGCTATACGAAAGCCCCATCCAGCCCTGTGCCACCCGGGGGGTTCCAGGGTGCTGAGATGGCTGACGTTTTGCTCCGCTCTCGACGGTCACCGCGCAATGCAAGAACAGGCCAAAAACTGGCCAAAACGGCCCAAAAACGGGCCAAAACTGGCCATTTTTGGCTGCACGAGCGAGCGGCGAGCGGCGGACAGCGAGCGAAGCGAGAGGCAGCACCGTCCCTGCTATACGAAAGCCCCATCCAGCCCTGTGCCACCCGGGGGGTTCCAGGGTGCTGAGATGGCTGACGTTTTGCTCCGCTCTCGACGGTCACCGCGCAATGCAAGAACAGGCCAAAAACTGGCCAAAACGGCCCAAAAACGGGCCAAAACTGGCCATTTTTGGCTGCACGAGCGAGCGGCGAGCGGCGGACAGCGAGCGAAGCGAGAGGCAGCACCGTCCCTGCTATACGAAAGCCCCATCCAGCCCTGTGCCACCCGGGGGGTTCCAGGGTGCTGAGATGGCTGACGTTTTGCTCCGCTCTCGACGGTCACCGCGCAATGCAAGAACAGGCCAAAAACTGGCCAAAACGGCCCAAAAACGGGCCAAAACTGGCCATTTTTGGCTGCACGAGCGAGCGGCGAGCGGCGGACAGCGAGCGAAGCGAGAGGCAGCACCGTCCCTGCTATACGAAAGCCCCATCCAGCCCTGTGCCACCCGGGGGGTTCCAGGGTGCTGAGATGGCTGACGTTTTGCTCCGCTCTCGACGGTCACCGCGCAATGCAAGAACAGGCCAAAAACTGGCCAAAACGGCCCAAAAACGGGCCAAAACTGGCCATTTTTGGCTGCACGAGCGAGCGGCGAGCGGCGGACAGCGAGCGAAGCGAGAGGCAGCACCGTCCCTGCTATACGAAAGCCCCATCCAGCCCTGTGCCACCCGGGGGGTTCCAGGGTGCTGAGATGGCTGACGTTTTGCTCCGCTCTCGACGGTCACCGCGCAATGCAAGAACAGGCCAAAAACTGGCCAAAACGGCCCAAAAACGGGCCAAAACTGGCCATTTTTGGCTGCACGAGCGAGCGGCGAGCGGCGGACAGCGAGCGAAGCGAGAGGCAGCACCGTCCCTGCTATACGAAAGCCCCATCCAGCCCTGTGCCACCCGGGGGGTTCCAGGGTGCTGAGATGGCTGACGTTTTGCTCCGCTCTCGACGGTCACCGCGCAATGCAAGAACAGGCCAAAAACTGGCCAAAACGGCCCAAAAACGGGCCAAAACTGGCCATTTTTGGCTGCACGAGCGAGCGGCGAGCGGCGGACAGCGAGCGAAGCGAGAGGCA
>NW_027020789.1:50000-55000 GCF_036884655.1 Musa acuminata AAA Group
CTGCTATACGAAAGCCCCATCCAGCCCTGTGCCACCCGGGGGGTTCCAGGGTGCTGAGATGGCTGACATTTTGCTCCGCTCACGACGGTCACCGCGCCACACAAGAACAGCCCAAAAACAGGCCAAAACAGCCCAAAAACGGGCCAAAACTGGCCATTTTTGGCTGCGCGAGCGAGCGGCGAGCGGCGAACAGCGAGCGAAGCGAGAGGCAGCACCGTCCCTGCTATACGAAAGCCCCATCCAGCCCTGTGCCACCCGGGGGGTTCCAGGGTGCTGAGATGGCTGACGTTTTGCTCCGCTCACGACGGTCACCGCACCACGCAAGAACAGGCCAAAAACTGGCCAAAACAGCCCAAAAACGGGCCAAAACTGGCCATTTTTGGCTGCGCGAGCGAGCGGCGAGCGGCGAACAGCGAGCGAAGCGAGAGGCAGCACCGTCCCTGCTATACGAAAGCCCCATCCAGCCCTGTGCCACCCGGGGGGTTCCAGGGTGCTGAGATGGCTGACGTTTTGCTCCGCTCTCGACGGTCACCGCGCAATGCAAGAACAGGCCAAAAACTGGCCAAAACGGCCCAAAAACGGGCCAAAACTGGCCATTTTTGGCTGCGCGAGCGGCGAGCGGCGGACAGCGAGCGAAGCGAGAGGCAGCACCGTCCCTGCTATACGAAAGCCCCATCCAGCCCTGTGCCACCCGGGGGGTTCCAGGGTGCTGAGATGGCTGACGTTTTGCTCCGCTCTCGACGGTCACCGCGCAATGCAAGAACAGGCCAAAAACTGGCCAAAACGGCCCAAAAACGGGCCAAAACTGGCCATTTTTGGCTGCGCGAGCGAGCGGCGAGCGGCGGACAGCGAGCGAAGCGAGAGGCAGCACCGTCCCTGCTATACGAAAGCCCCATCCAGCCCTGTGCCACCCGGGGGGTTCCAGGGTGCTGAGATGGCTGACGTTTTGCTCCGCTCTCGACGGTCACCGCGCAATGCAAGAACAGGCCAAAAACTGGCCAAAACGGCCCAAAAACGGGCCAAAACTGGCCATTTTTGGCTGCACGAGCGAGCGGCGAGCGGCGGACAGCGAGCGAAGCGAGAGGCAGCACCGTCCCTGCTATACGAAAGCCCCATCCAGCCCTGTGCCACCCGGGGGGTTCCAGGGTGCTGAGATGGCTGACGTTTTGCTCCGCTCTCGACGGTCACCGCGCAATGCAAGAACAGGCCAAAAACTGGCCAAAACGGCCCAAAAACGGGCCAAAACTGGCCATTTTTGGCTGCACGAGCGAGCGGCGAGCGGCGGACAGCGAGCGAAGCGAGAGGCAGCACCGTCCCTGCTATACGAAAGCCCCATCCAGCCCTGTGCCACCCGGGGGGTTCCAGGGTGCTGAGATGGCTGACGTTTTGCTCCGCTCTCGACGGTCACCGCGCAATGCAAGAACAGGCCAAAAACTGGCCAAAACGGCCCAAAAACGGGCCAAAACTGGCCATTTTTGGCTGCACGAGCGAGCGGCGAGCGGCGGACAGCGAGCGAAGCGAGAGGCAGCACCGTCCCTGCTATACGAAAGCCCCATCCAGCCCTGTGCCACCCGGGGGGTTCCAGGGTGCTGAGATGGCTGACGTTTTGCTCCGCTCTCGACGGTCACCGCGCAATGCAAGAACAGGCCAAAAACTGGCCAAAACGGCCCAAAAACGGGCCAAAACTGGCCATTTTTGGCTGCGCGAGCGAGCGGCGAGCGGCGGACAGCGAGCGAAGCGAGAGGCAGCACCGTCCCTGCTATACGAAAGCCCCATCCAGCCCTGTGCCACCCGGGGGGTTCCAGGGTGCTGAGATGGCTGACGTTTTGCTCCGCTCTCGACGGTCACCGCGCAATGCAAGAACAGGCCAAAAACTGGCCAAAACGGCCCAAAAACGGGCCAAAACTGGCCATTTTTGGCTGCACGAGCGAGCGGCGAGCGGCGGACAGCGAGCGAAGCGAGAGGCAGCACCGTCCCTGCTATACGAAAGCCCCATCCAGCCCTGTGCCACCCGGGGGGTTCCAGGGTGCTGAGATGGCTGACGTTTTGCTCCGCTCTCGACGGTCACCGCGCAATGCAAGAACAGGCCAAAAACTGGCCAAAACGGCCCAAAAACGGGCCAAAACTGGCCATTTTTGGCTGCACGAGCGAGCGGCGAGCGGCGGACAGCGAGCGAAGCGAGAGGCAGCACCGTCCCTGCTATACGAAAGCCCCATCCAGCCCTGTGCCACCCGGGGGGTTCCAGGGTGCTGAGATGGCTGACGTTTTGCTCCGCTCTCGACGGTCACCGCGCAATGCAAGAACAGGCCAAAAACTGGCCAAAACGGCCCAAAAACGGGCCAAAACTGGCCATTTTTGGCTGCACGAGCGAGCGGCGAGCGGCGGACAGCGAGCGAAGCGAGAGGCAGCACCGTCCCTGCTATACGAAAGCCCCACCAGGGTGCTGAGATGGCTGACGTTTTGCTCCGCTCTCGACGGTCACCGCGCAATGCAAGAACAGGCCAAAAACTGGCCAAAACGGCCCAAAAACGGGCCAAAACTGGCCATTTTTGGCTGCGCGAGCGAGCGGGCGAGCGGCGGACAGCGAGCGAAGCGAGAGGCAGCACCGTCCCTGCTATACGAAAGCCCCATCCAGCCCCTGTGCCACCCGGGGGGTTCCAGGGTGCTGAGATGGCTGACGTTTTGCTCCGCTCTCGACGGTCACCGCGCAATGCAAGAACAGGCCAAAAACTGGCCAAAACGGCCCAAAAACGGGCCAAAACTGGCCATTTTTGGCTGCACGAAGCGAGCGGCGAGCGGCGGACAGCGAGCGAAGCGAGAGGCAGCACCGTCCCTGCTATACGAAAAGCCCCATCCAGCCCTGTGCCACCCGGGGGGTTCCAGGGTGCTGAGATGGCTGACGTTTTGCTCCGCTCTCGACGGTCACCGCGCAATGCAAGAACAGGCCCAAAAACTGGCCAAAACGGCCCAAAAAACGGGCCAAAACTGGCCATTTTTGGCTGCACGAGCGAGCGGCGAGCGGCGGACAGAGAGCGAAGCGAGAGGCAGCACCGTCCCTGCTATACGAAAGCCCCATCCAGCCCTGTGCCACCCGGGGGGTTCCAGGGTGCTGAGATGGCTGACGTTTTGCTCCGCTCTCGACGGTCACCGCGCAATGCAAGAACAGGCCAAAAACTGGCCAAAACGGCCCAAAAACGGGCCAAAACTGGCCATTTTTGGCTGCACGAGCGAGCGGCGAGCGGCGGACAGCGAGCGAAGCGAGAGGCAGCACCGTCCCTGCTATACGAAAGCCCCATCCAGCCCTGTGCCACCCGGGGGGTTCCAGGGTGCTGAGATGGCTGACGTTTTGCTCCGCTCTCGACGGTCACCGCGCAATGCAAGAACAGGCCAAAAACTGGCCAAAACGGCCCAAAAACGGGCCAAAACTGGCCATTTTTGGCTGCACGAGCGAGCGGCGAGCGGCGGACAGCGAGCGAAGCGAGAGGCAGCACCGTCCCTGCTATACGAAAGCCCCATCCAGCCCTGTGCCACCCGGGGGGTTCCAGGGTGCTGAGATGGCTGACGTTTTGCTCCGCTCTCGACGGTCACCGCGCAATGCAAGAACAGGCCAAAAACTGGCCAAAACGGCCCAAAAAACGGGCCAAAAACTGGCCATTTTTGGCTGCACGAGCGAGCGGCGAGCGGCGGACAGCGAGCGAAGCGAGAGGCAGCACCGTCCCTGCTATACGAAAGGCCCCATCCAGCCCTGTGCCACCGGGGGGTTCCAGGGTGCTGAGATGGCTGACGTTTTTGCTCCGCTCTCGACGGTCACCGCGCAATGCAAGAACAGGCCAAAAACTGGCCAAAACGGCCCAAAAACGGGCCAAAACTGGCCATTTTTGGCTGCACGAGCGAGCGGCGAGCGGCGGACAGCGAGCGAAGCGAGAGGCAGCACCGTCCCTGCTATACGAAAGCCCCATCCAGCCCTGTGCCACCCGGGGGGTTCCAGGGTGCTGAGATGGCTGACGTTTTGCTCCGCTCTCGACGGTCACCGCGCAATGCAAGAACAGGCCAAAAACTGGCCAAAACGGCCCAAAAACGGGCCAAAACTGGCCATTTTTGGCTGCACGAGCGAGCGGCGAGCGGCGGACAGCGAGCGAAGCGAGAGGCAGCACCGTCCCTGCTATACGAAAGCCCCATCCAGCCCTGTGCCACCCGGGGGGGTTCCAGGGTGCTGAGATGGCTGACGTTTTGCTCCGCTCTCGACGGTCACCGCGCAATGCAAGAACAGGCCAAAAACTGGCCAAAACGGCCCAAAAACGGGCCAAAACTGGCCATTTTTGGGCTGCACGAGCGAGCGGCGAGCGGCGGACAGCGAGCGAAGCGAGAGGCAGCACCGTCCCTGCTATACGAAAGCCCCATCCAGCCCTGTGCCACCCGGGGGGTTCCAGGGTGCTGAGATGGCTGACGTTTTGCTCCGCTCTCGACGGTCACCCGCGCAATGCAAGAACAGGCCAAAAACTGGGCCAAAACGGCCCAAAAACGGCCAAAACTGGCCATTTTTGGCTGCGCGAGCGAGCGGCGAGCGGCGGGACAAGCGAGCGAAGCGAGAGGCAGCACCGTCCCTGCTATATACGAAAGCCCCATCCAGCCCTGTGCCACCCCGGGGGGTTCCAGGGTGCTGAGATGGCTGACGTTTTTGCTCCGCTCACGACGGTCACCGCACCACGCAAGAACGGACCATAAACAGCGCCAAAACAGCCCAAAACGGGCCAAAACTGGTCATTTTTGGCTGCGCGAGCGAGCGGCGAGCGGCGAACAGCGAGCGAAGCGTGAGGCAGCACCGTCCCTGCTATACGAAAGCCCCATCCAGCCCTGTGCCACCCGGGGGGTTCCAGGGTGCTGAGATGGCTGACGTTTTGCTCCGCTCACGACGGTCAACCGCGCCATGCAAGAACGGACCAAAAACAGGCCAAAACAGCCCAAAAACGGGCCAAAACTGGCCATTTTTGGCTGAGCGA
>NW_027020789.1:65000-67500 GCF_036884655.1 Musa acuminata AAA Group
CGGCGAGCGGCGGACAGCGAGCGAAGCGAGAGGCAGCACCGTCCCTGCTATACGAAAGCCCCATCCAGCCCTGTGCCACCCGGGGGGTTCCAGGGTGCTGAGATGGCTGACGTTTTGCTCCGCTCTCGACGGTCACCGCGCAATGCAAGAACAGGCCAAAAACTGGCCAAAACGGCCCAAAAACGGGCCAAAACTGGCCATTTTTGGCTGCACGAGCGAGCGGCGAGCGGCGGACAGCGAGCGAAGCGAGAGGCAGCACCGTCCCTGCTATACGAAAGCCCCATCCAGCCCTGTGCCACCCGGGGGGTTCCAGGGTGCTGAGATGGCTGACGTTTTGCTCCGCTCTCGACGGTCACCGCGCAATGCAAGAACAGGCCAAAAACTGGCCAAAACGGCCCAAAAACGGGCCAAAACTGGCCATTTTTGGCTGCACGAGCGAGCGGCGAGCGGCGGACAGCGAGCGAAGCGAGAGGCAGCACCGTCCCTGCTATACGAAAGCCCCATCCAGCCCTGTGCCACCCGGGGGGTTCCAGGGTGCTGAGATGGCTGACGTTTTGCTCCGCTCTCGACGGTCACCGCGCAATGCAAGAACAGGCCAAAAACTGGCCAAAACGGCCCAAAAACGGGCCAAAACTGGCCATTTTTGGCTGCGCGAGCGAGCGGCGAGCGGCGGACAGCGAGCGAAGCGAGAGGCAGCACCGTCCCTGCTATACGAAAGCCCCATCCAGCCCTGTGCCACCCGGGGGGTTCCAGGGTGCTGAGATGGCTGACGTTTTGCTCCGCTCTCGACGGTCACCGCGCAATGCAAGAACAGGCCAAAAACTGGCCAAAACGGCCCAAAAACGGGCCAAAACTGGCCATTTTTGGCTGCACGAGCGAGCGGCGAGCGGCGGACAGCGAGCGAAGCGAGAGGCAGCACCGTCCCTGCTATACGAAAGCCCCATCCAGCCCTGTGCCACCCGGGGGGTTCCAGGGTGCTGAGATGGCTGACGTTTTGCTCCGCTCTCGACGGTCACCGCGCAATGCAAGAACAGGCCAAAAACTGGCCAAAACGGCCCAAAAACGGGCCAAAACTGGCCATTTTTGGCTGCACGAGCGAGCGGCGAGCGGCGGACAGCGAGCGAAGCGAGAGGCAGCACCGTCCCTGCTATACGAAAGCCCCATCCAGCCCTGTGCCACCCGGGGGGTTCCAGGGTGCTGAGATGGCTGACGTTTTGCTCCGCTCTCGACGGTCACCGCGCAATGCAAGAACAGGCCAAAAACTGGCCAAAACGGCCCAAAAACGGGCCAAAACTGGCCATTTTTGGCTGCGACGAGCGAGCGGCGAGCGGCGGACAGCGAGCGAAGCGAGAGGACCGTCCCTGCTATACGAAAGCCCCATCCAGCCCTGTGCCACCCGGGGGGTTCCAGGGTGCTGAGATGGCTGACGTTTTGCTCCGCTCTCGACGGTCACCGCGCAATGCAAGAACAGGCCAAAAACTGGCCAAAACGGCCCAAAAACGGGCCAAAACTGGCCATTTTTGGCTGCACGAGCGAGCGGCGAGCGGCGGACAGCGAGCGAAGCGAGAGGCAGCACCGTCCCTGCTATACGAAAGCCCCATCCAGCCCTGTGCCACCCGGGGGGTTCCAGGGTGCTGAGATGGCTGACGTTTTGCTCCGCTCTCGACGGTCACCGCGCAATGCAAGAACAGGCCAAAAACTGGCCAAAACGGCCCAAAAACGGGCCAAAACTGGCCATTTTTGGCTGCACGAGCGAGCGGCGAGCGGCGGACAGCGAGCGAAGCGAGAGGCAGCACCGTCCCTGCTATACGAAAGCCCCATCCAGCCCTGTGCCACCCGGGGGGTTCCAGGGTGCTGAGATGGCTGACGTTTTGCTCCGCTCTCGACGGTCACCGCGCAATGCAAGAACAGGCCAAAAACTGGCCAAAACGGCCCAAAAACGGGCCAAAACTGGCCATTTTTGGCTGCACGAGCGAGCGGCGAGCGGCGGACAGCGAGCGAAGCGAGAGGCAGCACCGTCCCTGCTATACGAAAGCCCCATCCAGCCCTGTGCCACCCGGGGGGTTCCAGGGTGCTGAGATGGCTGACGTTTTGCTCCGCTCTCGACGGTCACCGCGCAATGCAAGAACAGGCCAAAAACTGGCCAAAACGGCCCAAAAACGGGCCAAAACTGGCCATTTTTGGCTGCACGAGCGAGCGGCGAGCGGCGGACAGCGAGCGAAGCGAGAGGCAGCACCGTCCCTGCTATACGAAAGCCCCATCCAGCCCTGTGCCACCCGGGGGGTTCCAGGGTGCTGAGATGGCTGACGTTTTGCTCCGCTCTCGACGGTCACCGCGCAATGCAAGAACAGGCCAAAAACTGGCCAAAACGGCCCAAAAACGGGCCAAAACTGGCCATTTTTGGCTGCACGAGCGAGCGGCGAGCGGCGGACAGCGAGCGAAGCGAGAGGCAGCACCGTCCCTGCTATACGAAAGCCCCATCCAGCCCTGTGCCACCCGG
>NW_027020789.1:77500-82500 GCF_036884655.1 Musa acuminata AAA Group
TCCAGGGTGCTGAGATGGCTGACGTTTTGCTCCGCTCACGACGGTCGCCGCGGCACGCAAGAACAGGCCAAAAACTGGCCAAAACAGCCCAAAAACGGGCCAAAACTGGCCATTTTTTGCTGCGCGAGCGAGCGGAGAGCGGCGAACAGCGAGCGAAGCGCGAGGCAGCACCGTCCCTGCTATACGAAAGCCCCATCCAGCCCTGTGCCACCCGGGGGGTTCCAGGGTGCTGAGATGGCTGACATTTTGCTCCGCTCACGACGGTCACCGCGCCACACAAGAACAGCCCAAAAACAGGCCAAAACAGCCCAAAAACGGGCCAAAACTGGCCATTTTTGGCTGCGCGAGCGAGCGGCGAGCGGCGAACAGCGAGCGAAGCGAGAGGCAGCACCGTCCCTGCTATACGAAAGCCCCATCCAGCCCTGTGCCACCCGGGGGGTTCCAGGGTGCTGAGATGGCTGACGTTTTGCTCCGCTCACGACGGTCACCGCACCACGCAAGAACAGGCCAAAAACTGGCCAAAACAGCCCAAAAACGGGCCAAAACTGGCCATTTTTGGCTGCGCGAGCGAGCGGCGAGCGGCGAACAGCGAGCGAAGCGAGAGGCAGCACCGTCCCTGCTATACGAAAGCCCCATCCAGCCCTGTGCCACCCGGGGGGTTCCAGGGTGCTGAGATGGCTGACGTTTTGCTCCGCTCTCGACGGTCACCGCGCAATGCAAGAACAGGCCAAAAACTGGCCAAAACGGCCCAAAAACGGGCCAAAACTGGCCATTTTTGGCTGCGCGAGCGGCGAGCGGCGGACAGCGAGCGAAGCGAGAGGCAGCACCGTCCCTGCTATACGAAAGCCCCATCCAGCCCTGTGCCACCCGGGGGGTTCCAGGGTGCTGAGATGGCTGACGTTTTGCTCCGCTCTCGACGGTCACCGCGCAATGCAAGAACAGGCCAAAAACTGGCCAAAACGGCCCAAAAACGGGCCAAAACTGGCCATTTTTGGCTGCGCGAGCGAGCGGCGAGCGGCGGACAGCGAGCGAAGCGAGAGGCAGCACCGTCCCTGCTATACGAAAGCCCCATCCAGCCCTGTGCCACCCGGAGGGTTCCAGGGTGCTGAGATGGCTGACGTTTTGCTCCGCTCTCGACGGTCACCGCGCAATGCAAGAACAGGCCAAAAACTGGCCAAAACGGCCCAAAAACGGGCCAAAACTGGCCATTTTTGGCTGCACGAGCGAGCGGCGAGCGGCGGACAGCGAGCGAAGCGAGAGGCAGCACCGTCCCTGCTATACGAAAGCCCCATCCAGCCCTGTGCCACCCGGGGGGTTCCAGGGTGCTGAGATGGCTGACGTTTTGCTCCGCTCTCGACGGTCACCGCGCAATGCAAGAACAGGCCAAAAACTGGCCAAAACGGCCCAAAAACGGGCCAAAACTGGCCATTTTTGGCTGCACGAGCGAGCGGCGAGCGGCGGACAGCGAGCGAAGCGAGAGGCAGCACCGTCCCTGCTATACGAAAGCCCCATCCAGCCCTGTGCCACCCGGGGGGTTCCAGGGTGCTGAGATGGCTGACGTTTTGCTCCGCTCTCGACGGTCACCGCGCAATGCAAGAACAGGCCAAAAACTGGCCAAAACGGCCCAAAAACGGGCCAAAACTGGCCATTTTTGGCTGCACGAGCGAGCGGCGAGCGGCGGACAGCGAGCGAAGCGAGAGGCAGCACCGTCCCTGCTATACGAAAGCCCCATCCAGCCCTGTGCCACCCGGGGGGTTCCAGGGTGCTGAGATGGCTGACGTTTTGCTCCGCTCTCGACGGTCACCGCGCAATGCAAGAACAGGCCAAAAACTGGCCAAAACGGCCCAAAAACGGGCCAAAACTGGCCATTTTTGGCTGCGCGAGCGAGCGGCGAGCGGCGGACAGCGAGCGAAGCGAGAGGCAGCACCGTCCCTGCTATACGAAAGCCCCATCCAGCCCTGTGCCACCCGGGGGGTTCCAGGGTGCTGAGATGGCTGACGTTTTGCTCCGCTCTCGACGGTCACCGCGCAATGCAAGAACAGGCCAAAAACTGGCCAAAACGGCCCAAAAACGGGCCAAAACTGGCCATTTTTGGCTGCACGAGCGAGCGGCGAGCGGCGGACAGCGAGCGAAGCGAGAGGCAGCACCGTCCCTGCTATACGAAAGCCCCATCCAGCCCTGTGCCACCCGGGGGGTTCCAGGGTGCTGAGATGGCTGACGTTTTGCTCCGCTCTCGACGGTCACCGCGCAATGCAAGAACAGGCCAAAAACTGGCCAAAACGGCCCAAAAACGGGCCAAAACTGGCCATTTTTGGCTGCACGAGCGAGCGGCGAGCGGCGGACAGCGAGCGAAGCGAGAGGCAGCACCGTCCCTGCTATACGAAAGCCCCATCCAGCCCTGTGCCACCCGGGGGGGTTCCAGGGTGCTGAGATGGCTGACGTTTTGCTCCGCTCTCGACGGTCACCGCGCAATGCAAGAACAGGCCAAAAACTGGCCAAAACGGCCCAAAAACGGGCCAAAACTGGCCATTTTTGGCTGCACGAGCGAGCGGCGAGCGGCGGACAGCGAGCGAAGCGAGAGGCAGCACCGTCCCTGCTATACGAAAGCCCCATCCAGCCCTGTGCCACCCGGGGGGTTCCAGGGTGCTGAGATGGCTGACGTTTTGCTCCGCTCTCGACGGTCACCGCGCAATGCAAGAACAGGCCAAAAACTGGCCAAAACGGCCCAAAAACGGGCCAAAACTGGCCATTTTTGGCTGCGCGAGCGAGCGGCGAGCGGCGGACAGCGAGCGAAGCGAGAGGCAGCACCGTCCCTGCTATACGAAAGCCCCATCCAGCCCTGTGCCACCCGGGGGGTTCCAGGGTGCTGAGATGGCTGACGTTTTGCTCCGCTCTCGACGGTCACCGCGCAATGCAAGAACAGGCCAAAAACTGGCCAAAACGGCCCAAAAACGGGCCAAAACTGGCCATTTTTGGCTGCACGAGCGAGCGGCGAGCGGCGGACAGCGAGCGAAGCGAGAGGCAGCACCGTCCCTGCTATACGAAAGCCCCATCCAGCCCTGTGCCACCCGGGGGGTTCCAGGGTGCTGAGATGGCTGACGTTTTGCTCCGCTCTCGACGGTCACCGCGCAATGCAAGAACAGGCCAAAAACTGGCCAAAACGGCCCAAAAACGGGCCAAAACTGGCCATTTTTGGCTGCACGAGCGAGCGGCGAGCGGCGGACAGCGAGCGAAGCGAGAGGCAGCACCGTCCCTGCTATACGAAAGCCCCATCCAGCCCTGTGCCACCCGGGGGGTTCCAGGGTGCTGAGATGGCTGACGTTTTGCTCCGCTCTCGACGGTCACCGCGCAATGCAAGAACAGGCCAAAAACTGGCCAAAACGGCCCAAAAACGGGCCAAAACTGGCCATTTTTGGCTGCACGAGCGAGCGGCGAGCGGCGGACAGCGAGCGAAGCGAGAGGCAGCACCGTCCCTGCTATACGAAAGCCCCATCCAGCCCTGTGCCACCCGGGGGGTTCCAGGGTGCTGAGATGGCTGACGTTTTGCTCCGCTCTCGACGGTCACCGCGCAATGCAAGAACAGGCCAAAAACTGGCCAAAACGGCCCAAAAACGGGCCAAAACTGGCCATTTTTGGCTGCACGAGCGAGCGGCGAGCGGCGGACAGCGAGCGAAGCGAGAGGCAGCACCGTCCCTGCTATACGAAAGCCCCATCCAGCCCTGTGCCACCCGGGGGGTTCCAGGGTGCTGAGATGGCTGACGTTTTGCTCCGCTCTCGACGGTCACCGCGCAATGCAAGAACAGGCCAAAAACTGGCCAAAACGGCCCAAAAACGGGCCAAAACTGGCCATTTTTGGCTGCACGAGCGAGCGGCGAGCGGCGGACAGCGAGCGAAGCGAGAGGCAGCACCGTCCCTGCTATACGAAAGCCCCATCCAGCCCTGTGCCACCCGGGGGGTTCCAGGGTGCTGAGATGGCTGACGTTTTGCTCCGCTCTCGACGGTCACCGCGCAATGCAAGAACAGGCCAAAAACTGGCCAAAACGGCCCAAAAACGGGCCAAAACTGGCCATTTTTGGCTGCACGAGCGAGCGGCGAGCGGCGGACAGCGAGCGAAGCGAGAGGCAGCACCGTCCCTGCTATACGAAAGCCCCATCCAGCCCTGTGCCACCCGGGGGGTTCCAGGGTGCTGAGATGGCTGACGTTTTGCTCCGCTCTCGACGGTCACCGCGCAATGCAAGAACAGGCCAAAAACTGGCCAAAACGGCCCAAAAACGGGCCAAAACTGGCCATTTTTGGCTGCACGAGCGAGCGGCGAGCGGCGGACAGCGAGCGAAGCGAGAGGCAGCACCGTCCCTGCTATACGAAAGCCCCATCCAGCCCTGTGCCACCCGGGGGGTTCCAGGGTGCTGAGATGGCTGACGTTTTGCTCCGCTCTCGACGGTCACCGCGCAATGCAAGAACAGGCCAAAAACTGGCCAAAACGGCCCAAAAACGGGCCAAAACTGGCCATTTTTGGCTGCACGAGCGAGCGGCGAGCGGCGGACAGCGAGCGAAGCGAGAGGCAGCACCGTCCCTGCTATACGAAAGCCCCATCCAGCCCTGTGCCACCCGGGGGGTTCCAGGGTGCTGAGATGGCTGACGTTTTGCTCCGCTCTCGACGGTCACCGCGCAATGCAAGAACAGGCCAAAAACTGGCCAAAACGGCCCAAAAACGGGCCAAAACTGGCCATTTTTGGCTGCGCGAGCGAGCGGCGAGCGGCGGACAGCGAGCGAAGCGAGAGGCAGCACCGTCCCTGCTATATACGAAAGCCCCATCCAGCCCTGTGCCACCCGGGGGGTTCCAGGGTGCTGAGATGGCTGACGTTTTGCTCCGCTCACGACGGTCACCGCACCACGCAAGAACGGACCATAAACAGGCCAAAACAGCCCAAAAACGGGCCAAAACTGGTCATTTTTGGCTGCGCGAGCGAGCGGCGAGCGGCGAACAGCGAGCGAAGCGT